>NW_024039319.1:600000-840000 GCF_016077235.1 Cyprinodon tularosa
ATAGAAAGTTAGTCTGGGGCTTGAACTGTAGTGTAGAGCTATAACAGAATGGCTCGGTCAATTAAAAATGTTTGTGTCGTTAGCTTGCTAATATTTTATTAAAAGCAAACAGTGTGACTTTTGGCCACTAGGGATGCTAGAGGGTTAACTGCCCGTGCTTCAACTAAACATGGAAAATAAACAAAAATATCTGACTGTACACTAGGAGCAAAGTGTTAACTTACTAGTTTAATAATAAAGTTTTATGGTTTTACATCCAGCTTTTTTTTCCTCAGTGCCTTTCCTGTTTTCTGTTTTTAGTCTCCTCAGAAGGTTTAAACTCTGTCCTTGCCTCAGCCATGACCAGTAGTGACTATATAAGAGCCATACGTTCTTCCAGATCACATGACCTGGCCAACGATGGTGGTCTTCTCCAAACGTACAGTCGGTATTTAAAGATGGGAGCCTCGCTCGTAGCACTGATGGTGTCAAACTCTGTATATTAGCCTGAGGAATCATTTAAAATTGCTCATATGCATTAACTCTTTAGGTCACAGAGTCTGCAGTGTGCCTTTAACTGAGGCGGTCTCTAACTCCTCTTCCCACAATTTGTCTACTTTTTAAAACAATCTGTTTTATTTTGCGGTATCCCAGCATTTCTTTTTGTTATGCATATCTGAAAAAAAAAACTATGATCCCTATGATCACTCCCCTAAAGCAGTTTATTAACGTCTAAATTAACTTAAACCACAAAGAGCAAACTGGGCAAAAGGCTGCTGTTGAACGGGATTCCTAGTGACAGCACACCGCCGCTGTACAGTGGTCTGAGCGGCTCCCACAGAGAAATAATATTTGAAGGCAGGATCATAATCTGGATGAACTGACTGCATGGATTAAGTTTTCAGGTGGACTTTCTCACTTAAAACATTAAAATTACTTTTTACCCACTGATCACAGCACGTATAGCTGCCATTGTTACAGGCAAAGAAGGGATAGGGTAGCTCTGCCCAGCCGTGTGCCAGAAGTAAACTTGTACAAGCATCAAAAATGAAGCAGCACACCCATTTTTGCTGCTTGCGGTGTGAACGTAGCATTAGGCATTGTTGGACCGTCAAACAGGATAGTGAGCATAACTCAAAGTCCACTAAAGTTTGGTTTAAGAAGAAGGCCTGGAAAAAATCATTGCAGCAAAAGTTCTCTCTTCTTTACCGAGTACAGGAGATGCTTCTCATCAAATGGTTAAATAGCTCTTGGCTTCACTGAAGTTACATTTTGGATTAATTGCAGTTAATACTAATTTTCTTTAACCATATGGTTTCTTCTTGTATTGTGTGTTGCAAACAGCTGACAGTTTATACTTTTTAACAGTTTTACCTTTAGTAAACAGGGTTGGGATTCATGCGCGGCTCCTTTTTCTCATAGGCGAAGCGTTTACACTCCCGAGCAGAAGGTGGCGGTACTGCGACCAAAGCCAACCGCCAGTAGTAAACAAGAAGAAGAAGAAGAAGTGAAGCAGCGTAGCCGGGTGTAGCAGGGAAAAAAATCAGTTGTTGTGGAGAATTGTGTGGGTATGGCGAGTGGGAAAGAACAGGAGTTGGAAGACGCGCCAGCAGCACTTTATGGGTCTGCTGTATGGGACCACTTTGCATTTAGAGTGACCTACGATGACGGCGGGAAGAAAGCTGTGGAAAAAAGTGCAACAGTGTGCAAGCATTGTGCAACACGTTTTTTTATGCTAAGAGCAACACGACCAACATGTCAGGCTAACAATCAACATAAACCGAACCAAACCGAACCGAAAACCGTGACCACGAAACCGTGAACCGAACCAAACCGTGGATTTTGTGAACCGTTCCACCCCTAATTGTAACATACTAAAAATAGTTTGCAGTGCGCACTTGCAATAACAAACGCCTTTGAGCTTTTATGCAATCAAACTGTATAAGATGGATTATTATCATGGTAGTCAAAATAACATAAAACCTTTGTTTATTTGGCTGTGAAGTACTTTCCGTGTTTCTGTTTGAGTACAGACCAAAAACCAAACCCAGCACTTTGGGGATACTAACAAAAGTCGTGTAACATTTTTAACCATCAATAGTTGATTTTAGAGGTTTAGATTTAGATCAATAAAATGCACATTAAAATGCGGTAAACTTTGGGAATGATGCCAAAATGATAGTAATTTAGCATTTATACATGAGTTTGATTATTTAAGGTTGTGTTTAACAAATGCCATAGAAACAAAGACAAAGTAATAGGATTAGAAGGTTATTATTAAACTGCCACATTACACACATTCCTTGTGGATTAGGACTGATAGTAGTCATGCCCTCGAACCGTAAAGAACAGCCTGTTCCTTTGAAATCAAATGTTCTGAGTTGACCTATGACATTAATCTTCTAATTTGATTCATTATAAAAGCACTTTCCCACCTCATTCTGCTAATTTTTTTATTTTGTTTTCAAAGCCAGGGATTTTATTTGAAGGTTGGTGGAAGCGCTTACATCACCAGAATGGAGTCCAGTAGCCCAGGCTTCATAAACACAGGGACAATCCGCTGTGTCTGGTAACTTTCCACTGTTTGGACCAGGGGGTAACTCCTCACCCTAAAATTAGTTTCATTTTTTTGTGTATTTGTAATTGTTGAAGTAAAATGGACGGGTGAACAGAAATTATTCTTAGCAACCATAAGTATCCATTAGAAAAAGTAGTACAATAAAAAAACATTTTTGAATAAAAAAAAGAACATTAGCATAAATCAACATATTAGGTCTCGTATCCATCTAAATAATTAAGATTTTTATTTTAATCATTAACTCAGTATGGGCATGCTAAATTTAAATTGACTGTTGAATTTACACGCTAACATGCAGTCACTTTGACTACTCTCTTCTATCTTCGTTGAGGTTTTTACATTAAATCTTGGATTCAAATATTGTGTAAACATTTTTACACATAAGGGCTAGACTTATTATTTGTGCCTGAAATAATCTGTGACATACCTCCGTCCATATTTAAAGAAATCAAAGTGGTGTGGATGTTGAAATAGACCTAAGATATCTGTGAAGGTTTTCTATCGTCCAGGTCATGGTCAAGCTTGATTTCCTGGTGATATACAGGTTGGACGCGCACCGGCACGTAGCGACGTGATAACGGAATACGCAGACAGGTATTTAGCAAAGTGAAAATACAGAGTTTTTCACCCGGGTTACAACTAGGTTTCACTTTGGTACATCAGGTGCTAGCCAGGCAGATGGTCTCGTTACAAACAATGGAGTGTAGCATGAGAGTGGTTTGGTTAGGGAGTAGCAAGCCAAACAAACTATAGGAAAAAAAAAAAAGGTGAGATTGGTTTAAAGCCAAAGGCGGTGGCTGCGTTGTGGGGATGCCGAGGATTCAATGGTGAACCATTTAACTTGTGTGAGTCTGTGTGTGGGATTTGTCATCCATACAACAAATGCTTTTAAAACTAAATCGTCCAAAGCTGTTTTTCCTGCTTGGAATTTATTGTCTTCACACGACAATATCTGGACAAATCTAGTCCACACGATTTTTTTCAAGTTCTCACAAACAGCCGTTACAGCAACGGGACCAGATAAGTTAGACATGAAAGATCTGGATGGTGTGTAGAGCAGGACAGAAACTGAAATGAGTTATTTTCAAGGCGTACTCTGTGATCCCTTCCTGTCGCTCCAACCTTCCCCATCAGACGCGCTTGTTTTTGCTCAGGAAGCGACAGACTGACACCTCAAGTCTGCAGCAAACTTCACAGAGGGATTCTGTGTAGCTCTCTGTGGGGCCGAGGCTTTGCTTTGTAATAAATGACACCTTTCTACCTGTCATTGCCTCATCAGAGGAGGTCAGAGGATGAGGTGGGAGGAGGAGGAGGGTTGGATCAGGGGGAGAACATTCTGTGCCAGCAGACGCAGCACCGGCTTCCTGCTGCTGAGCACCACCAGCCTGCTAAATGGTGGCTAAGGCCACACAGTCTGCAGTTCTGATTGGTTTCTAAAAATAAATCTGTTGCTAAATAAGATTGAATTTCATTTTTTTTTAAACTGATAATCACAAGAATTTAAAAAATGAATTCAAGGGATAAAAATGAATAGGAAATCCCTTTATTCTCCCACAGTGGAGAAATTGTGGTGTTACAGCAGCATTACAGCAAAAGTGGTCACACAAATGAAAATAACAAAACTAAAATAAAAAAGTAAATGAAATTAAATAACATATAGTGTTTTTAAAAATATACCTACTCTGCAGTCACCTGGAGAATAAATAAGCAATATACACCTGTGGAAATTGCTGTAAAATTTTAACATTTTGTAAAATGTAAACTTTTTGAACTTCATTTAGAAGCCAACCTGTCTTGGTATTTTCTGGTTGGATCTAACAGACATCGTGTTCCTCTGACCGACCCCGGCTCTTCCTCCAACAGGTTGGATGGATAAAGCTGTGATATTTAAACAGCAGGCAGCAGTGTGCATCACTTCTCATTTGTTGTCTTTAGTTTGTTTGAAATACTTGGCAGATGAAGAACTTTTTAGCATCTTCCGTCATTCAGCTCCGTCCTTTAAAAGCAGCATCTTTTCCAGCAGACCTCAAGTTGTTTAGTTTGTGTTTAAACACAGCCTCTGGCTGACCTAAAATTATGACATATTAAAATTGACAGTTTATAAGTTCGTCCAGTTATTTCCTCTCTCAGATGTTCGTCTCCCTCCCTTTGTGGTCTGCAGAACTGACAGATTAACAAACATGAATCATTTAATGCTATAATTTCCTTTGTTTAATAAGCTGTTGGTGATGTTTTTATGGCGCACATTCACAAATCCATTTGAGCAGGTCAGCTTATGTTCCTGCTTTTATGCTGTACCTCTATGGGGTGAATTTTGTTCCGTTATCGTTCCAAGCAAAGAGAATATTTTGTAAAATAATAGTTTGAAAAACTAGAGTAGAGTAACCTTTCTGTTTTCTTAGATTTTGTTATTGAATACATTTTTGTTTTTTATTTTGTGCATATTACATTTTTTATTTCATATTTTCAATTTTTATTTTGTTTATATATTATTTTTACAGATTATTTTAGTTTCAGATTTGATTTTGTTCCTCTTTGAATTTAAAGACCAATACAGGCTATCACTGTTAACCAATAAAAATGTTCCTGAAAACGATGTAGACCAATAGAAATGCGTCTTTACTGCTTACACCAGAGGAAAGCCCGCCTCCAGAATGGAAGCGAATGGGATCTGGAAAACTCAGTCGGAAGAGAAAGAAATTAATAGAACTCATTTTGGGGGGAAAAAGGAAATAAAAAAAAATAAAAAATAAAACAAATAGAAGGTCCAAAAACCACAATTTCATTTACAAAAGCTCAACTTTGTTTGCAGCAATAATGGAACAAAATTCACCTCATAAACTTCATAATTCCTTTAATTCCTTCCGGCTTCATTTGAATGTTTCAGACGTTTCATCTTTTCCCGCTTCTTTTATAGCTGCCTTTCAGTTATAATGACCCTTTGGTTTTAATGGGTTTTTAACAAGGAATAAAGAGACTAAATATTATTTGCAACATTAACCAATATCTGCTTAAGCAGACAGAAGCAGTGTTGGTGGAACTTGGAAGAGGGAAGTGAAAATGTTTCTGGACAATGATGTGAAAAAATTAGATTTTTTTTTATTAGAAACAAGAATTTTTCAAAAGTCTGGTTTAAATAGATTCTTTTTTTTTTCTCTGTGTCTTCAGCCTTTGAAATTAATACATTAACAAGCAGGGGAAAATAGGTTCCTGACTCTCAAAAAAAGATTGTAAGGTATGTTAGGAAAAAATCTTGAGCGTAACGGGGTGATAAAAAGAAATTACTTTGGTTTTTGTTTCTTCTCTGCAGCACCCATCTCTTCCTCATTTCTTTTTAAACTTTCCTCCCTTCCCTCATCTGGAGTCTTCGAACCACAAAGTCTCGCTCTCCAAAACCTGAACTGACATCTAAAGTCACGTCAAAAGTCACATGACGTGGCCGGGTTTCAGCGCCTCCCCTAAATTTGCAGAAACGCCTCCTCCACTACTCAGCATGCGTCAAAGCCTCCGCTCATCTATATGATCACTAGTATTTAGTTAGCTCCATGTCGGTCATTCTTCGATAAAGCCAAACAGCTATGTTAAAGCAGCATTCGAGGTCGACTGATTCTGATTTTTTAAGGCAGTTACGGATTTCTGTCTTTTGAGTTGATTTTTTTTTTTAAGGCGGTATTTCTGTCTCTTAATCAGCAAATTAAAACATATTAATGAAGGATAGTAAAAATAGGGGGAGCAGCCCTCAATCTCAACACATGGCTGCCGAGTGCACTAATTATCAGCGAACACGTGGGAGTATCCGTTCAGACACCTTACAAGTAGGGTTATCGAAAGTATTGATACTCAAAAAAGTATCGATACTGAAACGTTGTATCCGGAAACAATACTCATTTTCAAAAGTATGGATACAGCCATCTAAAGTGCAGAATAGTGGAAAATGCACTTTCTGAACACTGTGTGATTGAATAATTCTGTGCATTTTTCAGTTTCAGACTTTTTTTTTAACAGGTGCAGCTGCTGAGAATTATTTTTGTTTAACTGGTTTGGCTAGTGTCACTGTTATGTGTGCAAAACATAGCCAAGGAAGGAACACTTCATTTTCATTTTGTAAGTGTTTTATCAAGCTTGCTTAATATTGTGCACAGCAGACAACCTCAAAATATTATTCTTTTTTATTTATTTATTGTATTTTTTTAGTAATGAAAATATTTCTGTTGAATTTTAGAGTCTTTGTTTTTATTCTTGTGGTATCGAAAAGGGTATCGAATATTTTCCTTAGAATCGGTATCGAGTTGAAAAGTTTAGTATCGTGACAACCCTACTTAGAAGAAAACAAGGTAAATATTTGCCTAAAATATCCGTCAGCCTTTAGGCAGGAGTTCATAAAAGGCTCATCCCGGCTCACTGAGCATCCAGTCCACCCTAAGCAAAATGTTTTTGTTGCTCTTGCTGTATATCTAAATACACTCCCTCCCCTCCTTGGTTCTTTTCCTTCAGAGTGTCCAGAAACTTGTGGCCGGCGAGCGTGCACAGCCGACGGCAAGTGCTGCCATCCTCAGTGTCTGGGCAGCTGCACGCTTCCTGACGACGAAATGGCATGCGCTGCATGTGTACATTACTACCACGATGGAAGATGCGTGGCCGACTGCCCTCCAGGCACGTACAGGTTCGAGGGTTGGCGCTGCATCACTGCTGAGTTCTGCTCCAAAGTTCACCTTCCGGAGTACTATACCTTCGTCATCCATGGAGGAGAGTGCATGTCTGACTGTCCGCCCGGATACACCCGATCCACACCCGACAGGTAAGATGCAGTCAATCCTGGAGATCTTTAAAGATAAGCTGCAGTTTCTTTTCTATCAATATAACAATGAATAACTTGCAATAATTATTTTTTTTTTTTTTTTTTCGTTTGTCAGCTGTATTCAATACTGACTCAATAAACAAAAAAGATTCTTATAAAATGTTTTATAAAGTATAACAAAACTTACTGAATAAAAAAAAAGATGAATAGAATAAAACATATGAATGAACATTTATAACATGAACAGAGGTTTAAACTAACATTTAAAGAAAGGATGTTGCGTACTGGGAATACACTAACTACAGGTTATCCTTGAAGTGGGCGGGGCCTGTGGTAGAGCTCTCTGATTTCAGTGTAATCTAAAGATCAGTGGCAGCAGACACTGTGTGCTGTCAGCAGTGGTTCTGGTTGCCCTCAGAGGAATATTTCATGTTCTGTGTCTCTTTGATTTCCCTGTTCTCCCCTGTGATTGGTTTCTCCCTCGTTAATCTTTCCCAGCTGTCCATAGTTTAGTATTTACCCATTGCATGTATCTAATAGGCTTGTCCCGATCCGATCCACGTATCGGATCGGACGCCGATATTGGCAAAAAAATGCGTATCGGCAAAGCATGTAAAAATGTCGATCCAGACTGCCGAACCAGTTTTTAAAAAAAAATCTGGTCCGTATTTTCCAGTTTCGCCGATTGAAACGATCCATTCCACTATTTTGCACCAGTGTTCCCCGAATCCGGTCCGCATTTTCCAGAACACCTTCAACACACCCACAGGTCTTTTTGGGTCTGTCTCCCGGCCTAACCATTAAAACAGGTGAATTGGTAGATAGCGGGAAAATGTCAGCCGTGTGGGATTATTTTATCCTGCACGATGTGTAGATGGAGACTAGGTGTGGAGGAGATTGGGGAGTACAAGGCATTTTTGTGTAATAGTTCACTATTATTTGCACTGATTTTTTTTTTAAACAGTGTCTTTTTTCAAGAGTAGAGTCCTGATTCTAAGTTAATAGAATATTTTCCACTCTTGTCTGTTTTGCATTTTTATTAAAACTTACAGTAATACTTGCACCTTTAACTGTTTACGGTTTTACTGTTCACTGTGCAATATTAGATTCCTATTCATAATTTTGTCCAGTTTGTGTTTATCTCTTAATAAACAGGTAAGTTTGTTGTTACCAATCATTGTGTTTTGTTCAATCTCACCTAATTCAGCTGGCTAGATGTTATCAAGAGTACTAAAACCCTTTTGAACATGAGTCTTACAACTAAGGCTAAATACTTAAACTTAAATACATGCTCGGATAGGCTGGTACTGGCCAGTATCGGTATCGGATCGGAAGTCCAAAAACAATATCGGTATCGGATCGGAAGTGCAAAAACCTGGATCGGGACATCTCTAGTATCTAAGTTCCTGTTTGTTTCCTTGTACCTTTTATTATACAAGTTTAATTCACATCAACTCGTGACAAAACTTAGCTCTATTAAATGTATTATCTAATTTCCCTTGAAGTCAGTAATGCTTAGAGGTATCACATCTTTTTTCTATTATGCTACAAATGTTTTGCATAATGCCGTCCACTTTTTCCATCATCCTAAACCCCAGAGCACAGCAGTGAAGTTACGGTGCTCCGTCATACAGCTCAGCTAAATGGGCGCTACATAGGTGATAACTAAAGGAGTTTGTCTGTTTACAGACAGAATTGTTTAAAGTTTATTCTGCATCCTTGCCTGTAGAGCGCATCAGAGCGTTTGGCCGCACAGTGTGAGAGCATACAACGTGAGCTGTGAACTCACACTTTATGATGAAACGCTGAAGGTTTTTTTTGTGTGAGCTGTAGCTGCGTGCACTGATTGAAAAAATCATACAATGTATGACCGGCTTTAGGGCGGGATTAGCAGCAACTTTGCACTTTAGCGATCTGGATTCAAAGTGGAAACGTATACTCTCTGCTGCGCCTGCTCTGCATGATGACAGCGGACAGAAAGAGACAGGCAAGCTAAAGATCCACTCGCTCAGGAGGACAGAGTTTGGTGCTTTTATGTCACCAAAGTCTCCATTATCACAGAAAAAAAGTTGCTAGTTTTGGTGCTAGGCGCTTTTTTGAAATAAAGGCGATAGAAGGATCTGAAAAGGCCCTAAATTTAGTGACTAAAGTAGTAAGTTAACAAAATTGGTAATGATTCTTTTGATTGTACCTCTGAGACAGACCCCTGAGTCAGAAGCACAAGTATGAATACTTTTGACTGTTTTTTTTGTTGAAACATCATTCAGCATAGCATTTTTATTCAGTCTCTCTTAGTTTGTATACAAAAACCCATATATTCTGATGAGTAAAAGCTAAAAGTTAATACATTTTCTTATTCATCAACCTTCATGATTCTTTGATCTGAGAACAAATGATAAAGAAGTCTGAAGACTTCAGAGGCTGATAGTGAGCATAGTGATAAAGTTTGTTAACCAGCTTCTTCCTTCCCGTCTGTCTGTGAAACGCTCAGCATGTCGTGCCAGGCCTGCGATGGCGTTTGTGACAAAGTTTGCGACGGGAAGGTCATCGACTCCATGGATGCTGCGCAGTCTCTCAAAGGCTGCACCGTTATCAAAGGCGACCTGCAAATCACCATCCGTAGAGGCCGTAAGTACCGCAGCCCACCACAGCAGCACCACACTATTTATTTCTGCTGTAAAAGTTGTCAGTGACTTTATAGACATTAGAACTATATAAGCAGGCTTCCTTGTTTCCTGTGCGCGGGTGGTAGGAGAAATTAATCAATTAGGATTCATTCTGAACTAACTTATGCATAGAAAGAGATTTCTATAACAAGTTACTGTTTGAGGTTTATTTTTATCAATCATGTTTTCTGCTAATTAGTGATTAAATTTCATCTAGACCTGAAATGATAAGAGAGCAGAATTAGAAAGCATGCAGTGCTTATATGTCCAGTGCCGTAGAACAAAGTGCATGAAGGCTGGAAGTAAGGAGGAAATGCTGCAAAAACAGTATTTGTTTTTCGTTTTTTTCCAGATAACATGGTAGCAGAATTGGAGAGCTTCACGGGTTTGATCCAGAGGGTGACGGGTCATGTCCGGATCAGACATTCACACACTCTGAGCTCACTGGCCTTCCTCCGCAGTCTGAGATACATTGATGGAGAAAGTCTTCATGACGAGTAAGACCAATCCACACGCAACCAGATCAAATCCGCATAGCTGCATATTTCTTTTAAAACTGTATCTATATTATTGATTTCATTTGTTTTTGATTTAAAACCAAATAATCTTAAAAGTCTTATTGTTAACTCAGGTGTGGTTGGGTCATTCCAGGAAGACTATATAGGGTCCAATATGTTTTGAAAAAGTTATTACAGATGCCGTCTTTTCTGGCCTATAGAACACACCTCACTGTAAGCGGCATTTACTATGCCTGAAGTGACCCAAGTCCAAACTTTTGTTTGCCCGTATGCGGCCTGGATCTGATCTTTTCATGTTAGCCTGAATAACACAGATCTGATTTTTTTCCTATGTGACCCAGGCCACTTGGCTCTGTGGTCCTGAATCCGATACGAATCTGATCTTTTAAATGCAACCTCTCTGTGTGAACGGCTAGGTCGCATTCATCCGACCTTAACGTCTTTAATACTCAACCAAGGTTACTATTCTGTGTCGCAGAAGCAGGAAGAAAAACAGCAACCATGAAGGACGTTGATGCGGAGAGCAGTCTTTATTTTCAACCTTCAACCTGTCCGAGGTTGTGAAAGAAATGAAAGATCACTAGATGCGCACCAGCTTTACCATCCATGTTTACTTCCATAAACAAAGAACACGCTCACTATTTGTGACGTCATTGCATCCTCTACTGCTCATGCGGGTCACTTAGGTTGATAAAATGCAGGAGATCACACACAAGTCAAATATATTTGGAAATGTGAACAACCACGCAAAATAATCCGATTTCAGAAAAAAGAAAAAAGGCCTGAGGTGTGAACGTAGGCAAATTTCTTTTAAAAACTTGAAACGTACACATAAGCCACACCGGGCTATAAGGTGCAGATTATACTTCTGCAACCGCACACATCAAAGGTCGCTTGCCTCTGGTCGCGAACCAGTTTTGCTGGTATGCTTCTGCACCGTCGGTCTGGAATTTCTAGGGACCCATTGCCGTTTCCCGCCAAAGCGCGAGGTGGAGCCTATTCGAGAACTTGCAAGAACTTCGGCGTTTGGTCATGATGCCAGCGAGAGTGTTTATTTTCCAAAACAACATGTCAGAGGCATCCTACAGGTGGTTGTACTTCGAACCTCCTCAATCAACCTTTCGTCGTGGTTATCCATTGTTGTTATTACTCCTCGCTTTTTAAAAATGGCGTCCCCCGGCACCGAATCGAGAAGGACGACCACACAGACAGCTGGAAAGGCATACCAAGGACCAATCACAGCTGCTTTTTGTCTGTGCGGGTTTGCGACCATCTGACGTGTAGTTAGAATTTTTGTAGGTGCGCGGCGACGGTTGCAGAGTCTCTCTCATGGTCGCACACAGAGACAGATTTGATGGTTGGAGAGGCCATGCGTCAGAAGTTAAAATTGGCCTTAAGCCGCTGATATCTATTGAACAGCCTGCAAAGCCTATTGGGGACGGCATTGAGAGGTCCAGCGTGCATACGAGCGTTCAACGTTTCACCTCGTGCTGTAAATTGAACTTTTGCCACTGGGGGCTGGAGAGTCAACCAATAAGAAAAGCTGATCCAGGAGTTTTTTTGGTTAGATCGACATTATCTGCAACCCATTATTGTTTATATAGACATTGTGCATTTGAATAATATCAAGAGAATTAAACTCCAAATGTATTTTAAAAAATCCCCCACAGGCTGTTTGCAGCAGAGAGCTTTCAGCTGGGGTTTCCAGCGCTGCCTCCCGGCGGTATGCTGGAGATCGGGCACTCCAAACAAGAACTGCCTATTTTAGTGGGATCATAATCCTGATGAACTGATGAACAGAGGATATTTGGACAACTTCTCAATTAGGAACGTGTTAAATCAAACCTTCCAACTCATAAAGTAAATGAAGCCAAGCTGCTCTTTAGCTTGAATCCGAACTCTGCACCTATTGCACATTATCGGGCATCAAATGCTGCTGAACTTTTAACTTTTAGCCCTTTAAATTGTTCATCTCATTGTATTTTTCAATAACGCATTTTTTGCACAAATGCCATTTTGCACTGAACCACTGCAACTTGCACACTGTCTCTTATCCTCTGCACTGTTCACACTTTGACCACTGCTGCACTTTTTGTATTTTTCTATAACTCGTGCCATTGTGAAATATCAATGCAACGTTCATAAGCTGTATGTAACGCAATTTCGTTCTGTATGCACCCTGTGCATACAAAATGACAAATAAAGAAGTCTAAGTCTAAGTGAAGCTACAGAAAAGAGCAGATAAACAACCAAAGCGTTGAGGCATCTAAGCAGCTTGACCACAATCTGATTCAGCGTCCAGATTTCATAGCTTGTTTTATTTCCTACTCATAATGCCTTTGGTGTGAATGCACCGTAAGTTGGTCACTCTGTTAGCTAAAGGCATGTTATAGAGTCTCTATAATCAAGTAAAGATGAATTGTTTACTAAATTTGTTGACGATTATTTCCATAATCGATTAATCTGATTGTTTGAGCCCTACACTAAATACATCTTTCATGGGAGTAATAGTGGAGTAAAAACTGAAAAAAAAGGAGGAAAATGGAAACAAAGACATCTAATGATGGCAACGAACTGTTAAGTTATCTCATGTGGTCTTCAGATGGCAGAACCCTAAATGCATGTAGGAAAATGGTGTGATGGTTTTAGGAAAAAAACAAAACAAGTTTAACCTTTTTGGTCATAACTTCTGAGGTAATGTTTCAGAAACAAACAGCACTAAGCACCAAGTGAAGCTCCACACACCTACAGAGAAGCACGGTGGTGGCTGCATCCGGTTAAGGCTCCATGATTTTCCTGCTTCCAGAGGAGACTTTGAAACCTGCTTTCCCACTTGTGGCCTAATGTATCCGGTCCAGTAACAAGTGCCATGAGTGAAAGTGTGCTTCACTCCGCTCGTCGGCAGCCTAAACAAACCTTGAAAGCAGCGTAATCTTCCAGTTTCTGGAGAGGGTCATGATGAGGCCTTCACTGCCTCCTTCATCTGTTTGTTTTTTGAGTTCACTGGAGTCTGACTGTCCCAAGGCAAACATTACAGTCATTCCTTCATGTTTGGACGTCACCCAGTGATTCATAAAACCCCTGTCTGGTTAATAACATGATTTAATAGGGGATTTGGTCTGTTTGCAATAAACTTCCAACTAAAAGGTCTGTTTGAAGAGTTAAAATAAGAAAAGTAAAGAAGGTTTACTTTCAGTCTGGCATGATTCATTGCAAACACCAGTTTAGAGTAAAGCACAGTGTTACTGACTTTCCTTCCCTGTCTTGTTTATCTGCTTTGTCCCTCCAGCCTGTATGCCTTCTCAGCATTCGACAACCAGCAGCTCCAGTATCTCTGGGACTGGAAGCAGCACAACCTGACCATAAGAGCGGGCAAGCTGTTCTTCCGGGCCAACCCAAAGCTTTGCATGTCTGAGATCCGCAAGATGTGGGAAAAGACGGGCATCCAGAGCCCCTTTGATGAGACAGGCTTCCGGAACAACGGCGACAGAGCGAGCTGTAAGAGTCGGAACCAGCCTCCATCCAAAAACCACAAACATTTAAATTGCTACGTCCAGTTCGCTCCACTTTAGGAGCAGCTCACAAACACCTATGTACTACTCAGACTGTTTGCGGGGCTAATTGCAGCCTTATTTAGCGCACACTGTTCAAATTACTATAGGTGAGCATTTCTAATTCTCTGCTGCCCTCGTAGGTGAAAGCACCATCCTGCAGTTTACGTACAACAGCACCAGCAGCACCAGGATCAAGCTGACCTGGCAGCGCTACCGACCTCCCGACTACAGAGACCTCATCAGCTTTATAGTCTACTACAAGGAGGCGTAAGTTTCAGCTATTTACTGCTCTTTTGTTATCCTCCCATATGAGCTACTGAGTGGAGGGGAAAAATAAAAACATAAAATAGAGTTTGGTTTAATACTGTAAGAACTGCTCTGTTTTCCTCTGGTTCTATGTACAGGTGCTGGTCATAAAATTAGAATATCATGAAAAAGTAGATTGATTTCAGTAATTCCATTTAAAAAGTGAAACTTGTATATTATATTCATACATTACATACAAACTCATATATTTCAGATGTTTATTTTGTTTAATTTTGATGATTACAAATGACAACAAATGAAAATCTCAAATTCATCATATCAGAAAATTAGAATATTGTGAAAAGGTTCAAAATTGATGGCCCCTGGTGCCACACTCTAATCAGCTAATTAACTCAAACCACCTGCAAAAGCCTTTAAATGGTCTTTCAGTCTAGTTCTATAGGCTACACAATCATGGGGAAGACTGCTGACTTGACAGTTGTCCAAAAGACGACCATCGACACCTTGCACAAGGAGGGCAAGACACAAAAGGTCATCGCTAAAGAGGCTGGCTGTTCACAGAGCTCAGTGTCCAAGCACATTAATAGAGAGGCGAAGGGAAGGAAAAGATGTGGTCGAAAAAAGTGTACAAGCAAGAGAGATAACCGCACCCTGGAGAGGATTGTGAAACAAAACCCCTTCAAAAATGTGGGGGAGATTCACAAAGAGTGGACTGCAGCTGGAGTGAGTGCTTCAAGAACCACCACACACAGACGTATGAAAGACATGGGTTTCTGCTGTCGCATTCCTTGTGTCAAGCCACTCTTGAACCACAGACAGCGTCAGAAGCGTCTAAAGAGAAACAGGACTGGACTGCTGGTGAGTGGTCCAAAGTCATGTTCTCTGATGAAAGTAAATTTTGCATTTCCTTTGGAAATCAAGGTCCCAGAGTCTGGAGGAAAAGAAGAGAGGCACTTCATCCACGTTGCTTGAAGTCCAGTGTAAAGTTTCCACAGTCAGTGATGGTTTGGGGTGCCATGTCATCTGCTGGTGTTGGTCCATTGTGTTTTCTGAGGTCCAGGGTCAACGCAGCCACATACCAGGAAGTTTTAGAGCACTTCATGCTTCCTGCAGCTGACCAACTTTTTGGAGATGCAGATTTCATTTTCCAACAGGACTTGGCACCTGCACACAGTGCCAAAGCTACCAGTACCTGGTTGAAGGACCATGGTATCCCTGTTCTTAATTGGCCAGCAAACTCTCCTGACCTTAACCCCATAGAAAATCTATGGGGTATTGTGAAGAAGAAGATGCAATACACCAGACCCAACAATTCAGAAGAGCTAAAAGCCACTATTAGAGCAACCTGGGCTATCATAACACCTGAGCAGTGCCACAGACTGATCGACTCCATGCCACGCCGCATTGCTGCAGTAATACAGGCCAAAGGAGGCCCAACTAAATACTGAGTGCTGTACATGCTCATACTTTTCATGTTCATACTTTTCAGTTGGCCAACATTTCTATAAATCCTTTGTTTTTATTGGTCTTCAGTAATATTCTAATTTTCTGATATGATGAATTTGAGATTTTCATTTGTTGTCATTTGTAATCATCAAAATTAAACAAAATAAACATCTGAAATATATGAGTTTGTATGTAATGTATGAATATAATATACAAGTTTCACTTTTTAAATGGAATTACTGAAATCAATCTACTTTTTCATGATATTCTAATTTTATGACCAGCACCTGTAATGTTTACCAATAATTAACTAATATATTTTCTTTCCAGGCCATTCCAGAACATCACCGAGTTTGAAGGCCAGGATGGCTGCGGTTCCAACAGCTGGAATATGGTGGATGTGGAACTGAGGCCCGATAAGGAAACGGACCCCGGCGTTCTGCTTTCAGGCCTTAAACCATGGACGCAGTACGCCATCTTTGTTAAAGCCATCACCCTCATGGTGGAGGACAAACACATGCCTGGGGCCAAGAGCAAGGTGGTCTACATCCGCACCAGCCCCTCTGGTACGTTGGTTTATCTCCCCGCTATGCTCCTTTTATTGTTGCTATGATCTTTAGGTTTAGGAGAGAAATAATGTAAAGTTTCTATTTATATTCTTTAGTCTTTAGTGATCCCAAATACTAAGCTTAACCTCTTACACCCTCAGGGGGTATAAATAAATTTCTGCCTGACAAAAACACACAAAAGTAAATCACTTATAGCCTCACAGCTATTAGATTTAAGAAGAAACTTTTGGTACGTCTGTAAAGGTAAGATGTCATAGAATGGTTTTCTGGTGTCAGCACCATTGTAGCTTTGACCCTGCCTGAAATATTAGGGACAAAATACAAAATATTTTGCATTTTTTGAACCTCGCCAAAATTTTCTTTGAAATAAACATTGCAAAACACTACCAAAATATTATTTATAGCACAAAAAAGTAGTACAGACTTTTAAATCTAAATGTTGTGTAAAAATATACCAAATTTGGACTCGAATCAGATGAATCATATTTCTTTTAGAATGGTATTAGTGAGAAATTTCTTAGGCGGAGGGGCCATTTTGGCACATTTATCCAAAAATGTCACCAAACTGTGCCAAATGTGTTTTTTACATCAATACTGGGGGTTTGTTAAAATTACGAGGTCACGTAGCAGCTGGACCCGCCGGTGGGTCCGTAGGGTTCTAGGGGTTAAGATAGTATCGTTTTGTTTTTTTGGTTTTTTACCATACATACGGATGATCTAATGCAATCAAAAGATTTTTTCCCCTTTTAAAAGCTGTTGCAATAAGCTTAGAAAGTGAATCCAGAGAAGTTTTAACAGGAAGAGTTCAGCAACCGCCTTATTATGGAGTGGAATTTGTTCCATTATTGTTTAAAAATAAAAAATAAAAAAATTATAAATGGTATTTAAAAATAACGGCAGCTCAGAAATGAAACTTTGAAAAACATCTCTATTAAGAAAACGTTGTGGGAGTAATTATTTTTTTTGCTCAGATGTTATATACATATTTAATAATTATTTTTTTTTTTTATATTTTATTTATGTTTCAAATTGTATTTCTTCAAAATTTGCTTTTTCTGGTTGAATTTCATGAATTTGATTATTAAGTTGTGTTTTTACAAAATGCATACTTTCTCAAAAAAACTTAATCTACAAACGAGAAATTTGGAAAAAAAAAAAAAAAATCTAATAATTAGAAAAAAAATCTATGAAAATAGTAAAGTTACACTCAAAGCCATTGTTTTTCCATTTTGACAAGTTTTATGTCTTTGCTTGCAACAAAAATGGAACATAAGTTACTCCATACCTTAAGAGGTGCAATATCATCAAAAGTTGATCCAGTTCAGGACTTCTGTGCACAATTATTAGGCCAGCGATCATCGTTAAGCATGTTTTCTAACCTGAAAGCTGATTGGGTTTGATCATATCAGACAGTGTGTGTTTGTGTAATGGGAGAGGCTGTTCCCTGAGGAGATCAACACCCTTAGTCAAGGTGTGCATAAGCATTGAGAAGCTTCTGTTCTCCAGGCAGAATGAGGCTAAAACAAATGAACTCGCTCTTAAAGGTAGAAAATGATCAAAAGTAACAGCATTGCCCCATTGCCGCCCTCGACCTGAACGCCTGTGAGGATTTGTAAGGCCAGTAGATCCAGAGCGCCGTTAAACTCTCTGTTTTCCAATATTCTCTTTAGAAAACCTAACTATTACTTTTTTTAAGCCAGCTTGGGTTCACTGAGACTTTTTGGGATTAACTGCGAACCCCAACAGTTAACCGGTTTAGATTTGTCACTTTGTCACTCAGTAATATATATTCGAAGCAACAACATCTGTTCATTTAAATGATTGACTTTTTATGTAAGACCATTTTCAGACAATAGAAAACGACATAACATCACATGCCATCATTTTATAATTTATGACCAAGGAATGAATGTGAAGCAGTAAAGCAGAGCTTCCTTTTTTGCACGGTTTTCTGCATTAATGCGGTGTAGCATGGAGGCCGTCAGCCTGAGGTTCTGCTGAGGTTTGAAGGACATCCAGGTTGATTTAATCTCAGCCTTCAACTCATCTGCGTTTAGAGAACAGCTCTTTACATCTTACTAGGGTTTAAGCATGTTTTGGTACTAGACTGTTTCCTTCCACTTAACTTACCATAATCAACTTTTCTGTAAATAAATTTTTTTTTTTTTTTATAGTTTTGCTCTTTTGCGTCAATCAGAAGCTGAATTTAGTGTCTTCATTACCCATAAGCCAATAAATAAACACTAGAATAGAGCCAATCTGTGTGTAACATGTCTGTTAATCCACTGGCACCCCTGTGTGATTGGATCTTTTTTCTGAGTGAATACTGCCCCCTACTGGAATTTTGCTCTACAATCTAACCTTAAGCCATTTTCACTTCAATTAACGGAATTAACAGTGTGTGTAGATGAGACATTAGGCCGCTAACAAGTCTAATCATATATTTCTTATTATAATGATGAATTTGTTATCCAGATTGTTAACTGAATTATTCAGACTCTGAAATGTGCCAAAAAAATATATGGTCAGATCAAGAATAAAGCCAAAACTGCAGGGAAAAAAATGTCTATATATACACAAATGTATATATAAATGTATTGCAATGTGAAATATGAAGAATTTAATGATTGGAAACATGTCATGAAACATGTCTTCATTTCATAACATTTATCTCCATAATTTAATAAATAATTAAGCTCTGGAAGTAATCCAGTAATTCGCTCTCAATCTGCAAGTTTACTAGTGGTTCCTAGAATTTCTAAAAGTAGAATGGGAGGCAGATCTTTTAGTTATCAGGCTCCTCTCCTGTGGAACCAACTACCAGTTTTAGTCCGTGAGGCAGACACCCTGTCTACTTTTAAGGCTAGGCTTAAAACTTTCCTTTTTGATAAAGCTTATAGTTAGGGTGGCTCAGGTTATCCTGAGCTATCTCTATAGTTATGCTGCTATAGGCTTAGACTTTTGGAGGACATAGGGACCCCCATTTCATCATTCTGCTTCATTCTCTCTCTGTTCTCCTATTCTGCAGAATCTGTTAGTTCAATCTCTAACCTTCTGCTCTCTCTGCTTTTCCTCAGAGTAGCTTTGCCTCGTCTGTTCCTGTTTGGCTGTGACGTCATCCTGGAAAGAAACATCAGCTGTGCTGCTTCTATCAACACCCTTGTTTATAGATGTTGGAGATCGGCCTGTTTTCCAGTGTGGTCCTGTTTCTCTGACTGTGACTGAGTGGATGTGCTCTCTTCGTCCTCTGGCATGGGAGCTGCCTTGGAGCTCGTCTGCCTGGCTGTGTGTTTCCTGGACGGGGCCGCCTTTTACAGCTGCTTTTTGTGTCTCTGTTTCTGTCTCCTTGAACCCCAGTCGGCCTCGGCAGATGGCCGCTCACACTGAGCCTGGTTCTGCTGGAGGTTTCTTCCTGTTAAAAGGGAGTTTTTCCTCTCCACTGTCGCTACAAGCATGCTTAGTGTGGGGGATTGTATTTGAGTCAATGAGTCGATGCAATCAACTGGTTTTCCTTAGATAGAAAACTTTGTATCAATTTGACTGTATGATCTGGTTGAACTGTAAAGTGCCTTGAGATGACATGTGTTGTGAATTTGGCGCTATATAAATAAACTGAATTGAATTGAATTGAATTGGAAAACCTCACTTTTTTTTCTGCTGAATAATCGGTTAGCTGGCACTGCGCTGCCAACTAGTGGCTGGAGGTTTAAGGGTTGAGTAAAAGTAAGAAAATGACATATATTTACTCCTATAAATATATTTTTTTTACATTTCAGATCCATTTGGCCGTATTTTTGAACAGATAAAACTGTTGTATAATAACAATTTTTAGATTTTTGACTGAATCCATTTTTTTTCTTCAACCCCTTATATAAATGTGTATATATATATAGATCTATATATACATTTATATAAGGGGTATAAGAAAAAAAAATGGGCTGGGAAATATGGCTTTAAAAAAACGAACCTATGACTTCTTTCCCCTACCCAATTAAAACAATCTTCTAATTTTCAGGATAAAAATAACAAAGCTTTTATTTTAATTACCCTCGCTGGGAGTTCTTTTATGTATTTATGTATATATATATATATATAAAAGATATAATCATGATAGAGAAAGATCCTTTTTTTCCCGTCATCAGCTATGAGAAACTTTTTACCCCTAATTGTGAATCCAGTCATTTGAACAAATCTTTAGGAGACGAGTGAATAATCTTTGAAACAAACACAGCTGCAGCTCAAAGGCACTCAGCGACTCCTGCAGAACTATAATTCAATAGAGGAGATGGAGGACTGGATGAACTGAATCCAGCTGCAGCGTAAAGACATAGCAGAGCTGTGATGTCAGGAAAAGCAGCTGCCCCTACAGACTCTGCATCCCAGACTGAATAGAGCACTTTCCCTGCAGATCCTAAGTTTGTGCCTTTTCTCTTTCAGCGCCCTCCATGCCTCAGGATGTGCGGGCCTATTCTAACTCCTCCACTCAGCTGGTGGTCCGCTGGTCTTCTCCCGTCTCCCCCAACGGAAATCAGACTTACTATTGGGTGAAGTGGCAGCAACAAGCTGAAGACAAGGAGCTTTACCAGCATAACTACTGCTCAAAAGGTCTTCCCGCACAACCGTTTACATCATTTATGGTGAATGTAACCCAATATGGCACTCATCCTTTGGTTTCCTCCCATCAGAGCTAAAGATCCCAATTAGGATTGCTGCCACGGGGATTGGAGACCAAGAGGAGGACACAAAGCCCACTAAACCGGATCCTGATGGAGCAGACAAAGGTCCTTGCTGCCCCTGCCCCAAATCAGCAGAAGATCTGGAGGCTGAAGCTGCAGACGCCTCCTACCGAAAAGTCTTTGAAAACTTTCTCCACAATTCAATTTTTACTCCAAGGTAACTTGCTTGTCTTCCCGATTTCATCCTAATTTTATTAAATGGGACTCCAGCTCTGTTGTTGCTGTACTTATATTCAGCGTTTGATTTTCTGGGGTTCAGAGCTGCAGCCTGGAACCAAAGACATCTGCGACGCATTAAGTCTCTTGGTCTCTACACACAAACATATGCACATGTAGATTAGCTTGGCATAAACAAACAGAGCAGTTGGATCTGCTCCCTTCTGAAGATCAACTTCAGGTGATGCATGACTCTGAGGATACACTTTCCTGTTTACCTTATCCTCAGTCTGGCTGTGTGTTCCAGCTGAAGCCCTGCTGTGGAAATCAGGCTCCGCGTTTTGACTGGTTGAGCTTTTGTTTAAAGAGAAAAAGCAAATGGCGTCATTGTAAAATGTTGCCACTATTTAGTTTTTACAAAAAATAAACTTCTGTGAGCTTTTGTCTTAGTGTTTCAAGGATGTTTTTATCTGAATTGGCTCCCATAAATAGACTGATCCACAGCTAAAGGATTGTTGTAAGAATGTGTTTCATCAATGGGAATTAAAAAAAATAAAAAATGCAGTCCTGAAAAAATTTAAGTTTGAAAATCTAATAAAAAAAATAGGTTTTAAGAATAAATTTGCTGTTTTCACAGTTTTCCCTTTTTTGTCTTTTAAATTTCTTTTTCTGATTCAGTTTTATGAATTGCATTCTTTTCAAATCGCATTTTCTTCACTTCTGGGGGCGGGCTTTCCACAGACGCAATGACGCATTTCTATTGGTCTGTATTGACCGTAGAAACAGCATTTTTATTGGTTAAGAAGGAGTGTTTCTATTGGGCTGGAAGTGGAGAGAATGTGAGTTGAAAAGAAGGCAACATGTAAAACTCAACCAAAAAAAGAAATTTGCTATAGAAAATTTAAACAAAAACTGTAAAAATAAAAAGAAGGAAAATATTGATTGAAAAGATTTTTTTTTTCTTTTATGAAAGGATAGCGTCTAGTTCTTAGTTGTGGTTGA
The DNA here is from genome assembly GCF_016077235.1 of Cyprinodon tularosa. Classification (NCBI taxonomy): domain Eukaryota; kingdom Metazoa; phylum Chordata; class Actinopteri; order Cyprinodontiformes; family Cyprinodontidae; genus Cyprinodon; species Cyprinodon tularosa. Next base: position 622,270 of record NW_024039319.1, read on the forward strand.
TTAATTAATTCATCTACTGCAACTAGAAATGCTTTGGGTGGTGTGCTGTTGGGTTTTGGCCTCCTAATAATCCGAGCCGTAACATTTTAAAGTGTTTTTTTCTTAGATGTTTTGGTTAATTGTAGATAGAAAGACTCACTGTAAACTCCACTGTCTGTTTATTAAGTCCTCTAGCTAAGAGGAATCATCCTGTTAGTTTAGAAATCCCTGAATGGATCAGCATCTCCACCCATAACAGATCTGTTGTCAGTGTATCAACCTCCCAGACCATTCAGGTCTTCTAGTTCCAGTCTACTCTGTCCACCCAGAACTAGAACCAAACGAGGAGAAGCAGCATTTAGTTCCTATGCTCCAATGATCTGGAACAAACTCCCAGAAGACTGAAAGCCTGAGTTCATTTAAGTCAAAAAGTCATTTGTTTAGAGCTGCCTTTGATTGTTGAAGTTGAACTGCTAACTGGTATTATTAGTTTAAGGTTGTGGTCCAACTATTTTGCTTGTTTTACACATGTATTTTGTCCTTATTCTGCTTTTATTTTTCTACTATTTTATTATCTAACTCCTTTAAAGCACTTTAAGTTGGCCCATGTACGGAATTGTGTCATACAAATAAACTTGCCTTGCCTCTAGAGTTTAAACAAAGTGAATTTATTTGGCTCGTCGATTGATGTACCCACTTCCCTATCATCTTCGCCTCTATTATTGTCCCCTGTAGGCCTCAAGATCGGCGGCGCAGAGATCTTTTTGGCGTGGCCAACTTCACCCGAGCGCCACGCTTCCAGCTTTATACCAACAGCACCGTGGTTCCCCCCCTTCAGGCCGCTGGTAACGGCAGCGTCTCTGTCCCCGAGCCCGCCGACCAAGAGTATATTATCATGGAGCAAACGGTGACCGAGCGCGAGCTGCAGATATCAGGCCTGGAGCCTTTCACGGTTTACCGCGTCGACATTCATGCCTGCAACAGCCAAGTTCACCAATGCAGCGCAGCTGAGTTCGTCTTCTCCAGGACCAAGCCAGCAGGTCAGAAGATGCAGATACAAACACCAAAGCTCACTGCAAGCACTCTGTGACTGGTACTGGCTCACTGTTGCATCTTCTACCCTTTGGTTCCTCAGAAAAGGCTGATGACATCCCAGGCCCGGTTAACTGGGAGGGCCAAGAGGACTGGGTGTTCCTGCGCTGGCCGGAGCCCACGCGGCCAAACGGACTCATCCTCATGTACGAGATCAAGTTCAAGCAGGCGGGAGAGGTAGGTCTGGGAAAAATCAAACATCTCACGTTTTCATTAGAGCTGCAACAAACTATTATTTTGTTAATCGATTAACCTGTCAATTTCTTTTTCGATTAATCCATTAATAATCGGATAGCCAAAGGTTTATTAAAGACTTTTTGCAAAATTAAACAAAATGAACAGTTGTATGCTCTATCTATCTATCTGTCTGTCTGTCTGTCTGTCTGTCTGTCTGTCTGTCTGTCTGTCTGTCTGTCTGTCTGTGAGTGTATATGTGTATATATATATAAAAAATAAGGTCCTTGAAAAGTGCTTGAATCTGATATTATAGAGGTTTGGGAACCTTCAAGGAGGTAAAAAAAAAAAAAAAAGACTGCTCAGCTCATCTGTTCACAGGATAGCTAAAACTTGAACGGATTATTTACAGTTTAGGTCCATGATGATTCATAAGTGAATGATTGTATTGAACCAATGAATTTCTGGTAGTAAATGAAACAGGAAGGTTCAGACTATGATGGTTTTAAACGTCAATATTACTTCCTGTTAGAAGAAACATGGTGAAATCAAAGGATTCCTCTAAACCATATTTTTTGTGTCCATCAGGCGGAGAAACACGAGTGCGTTTCTAGACAGCTTTATCGAACCCAGCGCGGCATTCGCCTGAACAACCTCAACCCAGGAAACTACTCGGTCAGAGTGAGAGCCACGTCGCTGGCTGGAAACGGCTCCTGGACGCAAAGCCTGCACCTCTACGTGGCTGAAAGTAAGAACTAATCTCTGAGGAAAACATTCAGGCTTCAGCAGTCGGACGAACCTTTAAAATGTTGTCGTCAACAGGTTACGAAAACGTCTTTGCTATGATCTTCGTCCCCATCGTCATCATCATCCTGATCTGCTCTTTGGTCTCCATGCTGGTCGTCCTCAACAGGAAAAGGTTGGTTCCTCCAAGTTCTGCTCTGCTTGGTTATCGTTTGGCTGCATGTTTCATCTATGTCACCACATGTTGGACATGCCGCACCTTTCAGATTCATTGTTAAACATTTTGGAAGAATGTTCCTCCTTCAAAGTTACTTCATGTTGGTATATATCATACAGGAAAGCAACAAAATGCAGTTCATTATTAGGGATGGTTGTTAAGGGATTATTGATACTATTACAGGATGTCAGCGGGTTTGTTAAAGCTTTTCAATGAAATCGACTCAAACCATCATGTTAAAGATTATGTTTGCAATATGCTTTTAATCTGCTTTGTAATCCAGGGTCCAATGAGTAGAAGCTTTTTTTTCCTGCAGCCTGACTTGTATTCATAGAGGAAGCGGTCTGGAGTCGCTCCCTCTTTTCCTCTAATCTCTGATCCTGTTTTGGATTTTTTTTTTATCTTAAATGCAAATTGTTTAAACATCTTTTTCAGGGTTCCTGCGGGTCCTTAAAAAGTCTTAAAAGGCATTGAATTCTTCAAAATAAAACTAAGGCCTTAATTGGTATTAAAATGTCTTAAATCAGTCTTTCGTAGGCCTTAATTTTTAAAACATCATAAATAGGATTATTTTTATTACGATTTATTTTTGTAATCGAAATAAAACATTAAAATTGACCCTTTTTTTATAAAAAAAAAATAACGGCTCGCCATTATTGGTTCCGTCCCGATAGCGGAACCAATAAAAGCGTTGTTGCGGCCGGGACATTTGGGAGATGCACCATTAACTTTTTGTCTGGAAAATATGAGCAAGTGTAAATGTAACCAAAATAGTCTCCAGCCAAGAGTTTCCTCCATGGCTAAAACCAGGGAACATACATGAGGCTCAGTGGATTTATGCAAGAAGTCATTCAAGCTCAGAACGATGGGAATTAAGGCAGTGGAGTCGCACATGCGAAGCACGAAACACAAAGCGTCAAAATGGAGTTACAGAGAAACAGCCGGTATTTCTCAGTTTAGTTCCACCCTTGTCTCTGCAACGCCTCCACTTATCACCAAATCAAACATACTAAGAAAACCATACAAAGAAAAATAGCTGCTAAAAAGACTTAGCACTGGTTATGTTGGGGCTTTAAAACTGATTTGTTTTGTTCCTTGCTAAAACAAAGTTTGTGAATTCAGTTAAATAATTGTTCAAATATATCTGTCATTTGTGTGTTTTTAGCTTTCTTCCTGTATGGGAAGCTTTTCAACATTTGAAACATTAGTGCAGTGGTTTATGTTAAAATAAACCTTTGGGTTAAGTTGTCGCAAGCAGGTGTTTCTTGTGTTTCTTGTGAATTTGGTCTTAAATTTTTATTTCAAGTGGCATTAAAAAGTCTTGAATTTAACTTGCCTTATGCTGTAGAAACCCTGTTTTTACAATTATGCTATAATTCCTGCTCTAAGTGCTCTGTCAGTTAAAGGTATGTTTTAGAGTCTCTATACTGCAGTTAACCATTAATCGATTACTAAATTAGTTGACAATTATTTAAATAATCGATTGATTGTTTCAGCCCTTATAAACCCTTTTTATTCCATTAGGAACAGCGACCGGCTCGGGAACGGAGTCCTCTACGCCTCGGTCAACCCGGAGTACTTCAGCGCTGCAGAAAGTCAGTCATCTCTTTGCTGCAGACGTAAAATCAAACTTCTATCTGTGGTTATAGGAGCAGAGTTCACAGACAGCCTGTTTTCCTCCAGTGTATGTACCAGATGAGTGGGAGGTGGCCCGGGAGAAGATTTCCCTGTGTCGGGAGCTGGGCCAGGGGTCCTTCGGGATGGTTTACGAAGGCTTGGCTAAGGGTGTGGTCAAAGACGAGCCGGAGACACACGTCGCCGTCAAGACTGTAAACGAGTCGGCCAGCATGAGGGAGAGGATCGAGTTTCTCAACGAGGCATCTGTTATGAAGGAGTTTAATTGCCATCATGTGGTACGAACAAACATCCCCAGTGGACATGGATGTAGCTGTTTGAAAAGCAGGTGGGAAAGCTGCTGTTCTCTGGTTTTGTTGTGCAGGTGCGTCTCCTCGGTGTGGTTTCCCAAGGCCAACCCACCCTGGTCATTATGGAGCTGATGACGAAGGGAGACCTGAAGAGTTACCTTCGCTCACTGCGTCCTAAAGAGGTAAAAGACTCTACAGATGCTGGTTTGATTAAGATTATTTTCATTGGATTAAGGAGTTGATGGAGAGCCAACCCATCTCAATCAGTCGGTACAAACAGTTCATCAGAGGAACAGCCTGCAGGTAATTTGGTCCATGCATTGTGACCGCAGAGCTCAGGAGAATTTGGATCTCTATGCTATCCCACGCTGCTACCATCAGGTTTCAATCAGAGCGTTCCATGAGTTGCCCCTGTCGTTACGTTTCGCCCCTTTTAAACTGACGATGAATTAAATTAACTTTAACATCACAAATCCTGCCTCCTGTCCGTGTTTCTGCAGCAACAGTTTTCCAGCCTGTCTCTCCCTCCGCTGAAAAAGATGCTTCAGATGGCGGGACAGATCGCCGACGGCATGGCTTACCTCAACGCCAACAAGTTTGTCCATCGAGATCTGGCCGCCAGGAACTGCATGGTGGCCGAGGACTTCACTGTCAAGATAGGAGGTGACTCCGCACTCCTTCATTAAATGTAGAGAGTCCTCATCGGCGTGCGCTGATGCACATCCGGTTCTGGCCTATTTTTGTTTGTGTTCTGAGCAGATGCTTTCAGGTTTGTTTCCTCTGTGGGAGAACTGTGTGACCTCTTAGTCTAAAAAACACCCACACAATTATAGGAACTGTTCTGCACTACAATTTAAAGGTTTCTGTGGGTTTGAATGTCTGTAAAACCAGCATGGATACCTCTCCAAAGGATTATGGTTAATTTAATACTATTTCTGGGGCTGTAATCTCCCTAAAGAATGCCTTCCTCTCCTCCACGGAGCCGTTCGTTCGGCAGACGGCAATTACAGCCAAAGAATTAGCTCAATATATCGCTTGGAAAGTGTTTAAAAGTTTTCGGGATGGTGTTTTTCTAATGCAGCGGGGTTGGCTAAGTGGACGTTGTCCGTTCTTCATCTCTCCGCAGATTTCGGGATGACCAGAGACATCTATGAGACTGATTACTATCGCAAGGGGGGGAAAGGTTTGCTCCCTGTCCGCTGGATGTCCCCGGAGTCTCTGAAGGACGGCGTTTTCACTACAAACTCAGATGTCTGGTAAACAGGCCTTCTTGTTCTCCATGTGGTGCATTTAAAAACCTGGTAATGCAAACCAGACTCTCTGAGCTCCCCGTGCTGTTTTTTCCCCTGCAGGTCCTTTGGGGTGGTGTTGTGGGAGATTGCCACCCTGGCAGAGCAGCCCTACCAGGGTCTGTCCAATGAACAAGTCCTTCGTTTTGTAATGGAGGGAGGCCTACTGGAGAAACCACAGAACTGTCCAGACATGCTGTAAGGAACCGCACATACACCAGCCTGCACTACAAACCTTTATGCATCCATGTCCTCGCCTTTGTGTTTACCATGTTTTCCTTCCCCTGCCTTCTTATTATGAGCGCCTCCCGTTCCCCCCACCCTGCAGCGGTGCTGCTGTCCGTCCCTCTCTGAAGCTCGTTCCACTCCCTGCCTGTTTGTTACATTCTGCCTTTTCTGGTTCTGTGCTTGTTTCTAATTTTATATTATATTAAATTGCCTCTTTTATCAAGGCAAAATATGAACAACTTTTCAAAGCATGGCAAACAAACATGGCGTCTGGTGGGGAAAAGGAAACGTATAGCTGTGTCTTATTTCAGAATTACCAGCTTGTTTATGTTGTTGATGTGCGTTTTAAACATGAGATAACCTCAGGAATCTGCCTCCTCCTTGATTTAGAATATATTCTTATTAAATTAGCAAAAAGCTGTCCCATAACTAACAGGCTACCTTGTCAGAACCTGCAGGTTTTCTTTTGTTGGTTTGTTTTTTTCTGAGATGCAGGAGTTTCATTCTGAACTTTTTTTTTTGTTGTTGCAATATTTCTGGAACTTTACAGAAACTTTATCCTGAAAATTCAGAGTTACTTTCCTGGAACGTACAGGTTAATTTTTGGATCTCAAAATTTGTTTATTTTTTCCCCCCAGATGTTGCAGGATTTCTGGAACTTTGAGGTTTTAACATGCCTTCTAAACTTAAATTGTATCTTATCTTTTTAGGAACTTGCTGGTTATATTTTTAGTAGCTTGTGGGTTATTTGTTTAAACTTACTGTTTACCTTTTTAGGAAGTTGTAGGTTATTTTGGTACCTTTTGAAACTTGCCTGTTTTTTTCTTTTTATGTACGCTTAAGAGCTCTACGTTACCTCTGGTTATTCTCTGGTACCTTCTTGGACTCATAAGCCTAATTTCCACTACACTTGAAAAACCGATCCATGTCGAGACCGGTCCGAGCTCGGATCAGTTAACCAGGCCGAGCTCGGTTCTGACGACCGTTTACACATCATGCTATCTCGGTTCCTCGCCTCCGAGTGACTATCTGCGGTATTACTGCCAGTGTTGAAAGAGGAAATCAAGTAGTTGGTGGCGGTAATGCACCAAAAGTTGTTTGCCAACCGCCATAAAACACAAGAAGAAGACGAAGAAGGAGGGAATCAAGCAAATCAAAATGGCGGCGCCCCTCATATTCAGAAAATTATGCTTAATTATTATTGCTGTACTTCGGTGTTATTATTTAAAATGCCATTATTTAAAATGTTGCGTGGAGAAGAGGAAGAAGTTGTTCTTCTTCTTCTGTTTCTGGAGGGGCATTACCGCCAACTACTGGAATGGAGTGTAAATCGCGATGTGCATCCAGACGGAGATGACGCGTTCTGCTCATGCGCTCTTGTTATCAGAGAACCGAGCCCACCTCTGGAACTGGTCTGCAGTTATCTCGGTCCGGTTGTGTCTAGCTTGGTTCAGTTCAGTTTGCTTTCCATTTACACACCATAAGTGATCCCAGTTACTGAGCTCGGACCGGTCTCTGCACGGTTTTTCAAGGGTAGTGTAAATGGGGTAATAGAGAACTTTAATGTGCAGAGTTATTTCCCAAGATGCTTTTCCTAAATCTCGGGGTATTTTTTCAGGAATTCGTTGCTTCCTAAGCATACATGGTTCTCTCTAGAACTGAAGGAATCTTTAGCCAGTAGCTCCAGGCTGGGTCATTAGCACTACTGCATTTCCTTAAACGATGAGTTTAAGGTACCTAATAAATGGATGAACACTTTTTTTCTTAGGACAAATATAAACAGGACTTATATATATCAGGCATGTATTTAAATCCCTTTAAATTATTAAAGTTAGTTTAAAAAATCTGAAATGAAAAATTTAAATGGTTATTTTCCTAAAGTAAAAAATTCCATAAAAAGTTTTTTTTTTTTATCTTGAGCTGATCAAATCATCTGATCGTAGCTGCTTGGTTAGAATATAGACAAAAGAGATTAATGCTCTTATTTTTAGTCAAATATTCCCAAATGTTGAACTTTTCTGAAATAAAAGACACTTTTTTTGACAAACTTGCTTTAGCTGTCAATTCCGGAAACTGAAATGGGAAGGAGCGGATACATGCCGCCATTTTGGCTCCAGAGAGCAAATATTTTGCCAAAGTAAATTATTGTGGGATTGCAGCGGGAAATTGATGGAACCAATATTTCTGTGTGCGCAGGTTTGAGCTGATGCGGATGTGTTGGCAGTTCAACCCTAAAATGCGTCCCTCCTTCGTGGAGATAATCGGCAGCATAAAGGATGAGCTGGACCCGTCTTTCAAAGAGGTTAGTTTCTACTACAGCGCCGACAACAAGCCCCCTGAAGCTCCGCAGCTCCACCTGGACAAGCTGGGTCACACAGTGGATGCTGGCCTGGATCCTTCTGCCTCCACGCAGCAGACCCCCCCTTCCCCCGGCTCGGAGGGCCCACCCGCTCCGCCACAGGCCCCCAGCTCCCCCTCCTCTCCCTGCACATCCAGCGCAGCGAAGGTCCCGGAGCCGTCAGGCCAGCAGGCAGCGAACGGACTCTCGGGAACGGGCCTTCCTGCGAGCGCGGGACCAGCGGCCGGGTCGGGCTCCAACATGCGGCCGTCCCTGGACGAACTGCCGCCGTACGCGCACATGAACGGAGGACGCAAGAACGAGCGCGCCATGCCCCTCCCACAGTCCTCAGCCTGCTGATAGAGCAGGCTGTGAAGCGTCCACCCACCCCAAGAACAAATCCTATTGAGACTTTCCCTACAGGATGGATGTAGGCATTTGGACACCAGATTAAACTTTCAGAGTTACTGTCCTGCTGTGAGGCCGCACACCTTCTGTTCTTTTTTGTTGTGTTTTTTTTTTTTTTGAATAACCTACTCGTCGGAGTTTGTACCCGCTGGCTGTCATTTGTGACACCGCTCCTATTGCTGAGCGGAAAGATAAAAAAAAAAAAAAAAAAAAAACATCTTCAAGAATAATTTGGAGGAGAGCCATTTTGCTCTCTGCGGCTGGACTCGTTTTATAGTTCTTTGTTACTTTTTTTTTATCCGTTTCCGTTTGAGGAAACGACATGCCTTGTAAATGAGCAGCGTTTTGAGCGGGCATTATGTTGAAAACTTCAAGCATATCTAATGAAGAGAGGTGGCGGTTCGCGGATGGGCTCGCCGTAAAGGTTGAGCGTCAGCATAATGCCGGGTCAAAAGCCAGTCAACCGGAACAAGCGATGGGAGAACAGTCAGCTCTGCCAAATCTGTTGCTTTTCACGTCGTTTCTAAACCCCGTTGACTCTTAGAGACACGGCCGTGAAAAACGGAAGAATAAAGAATAAAAAGCACCTTGATCTTCCTCCTCCGGATAAAACGGACGTTACCTTTCCTCCACTCTCCCACCCTGCTTCTCCAGCTTCTAGAGCAGCGGTCCGGTCGGTTTACCCCAAACAAAGCCAGCTCCAGCAGGTCGCTCAGAGTTCAGCTTTAATGGTGCAGCAAGATGTGCAAAACAGAGCCGTAAAGCTAAAAGGACATGAACCTGTGAGTCCCCCCCACCCCCCCGAGGTCAGAGACGTCCTTAATGTACACTTTTTCTTTTTTTTTTACACTTGTAAATATTCGCCAACATTTTCATCTCTACCTGTGCAGAGCATTTATGTACAAACCAGTTGTTTTTTCACTTTTCTAACTTTTATACAGTCAGAGACTTTCTTTATGTACAGAAAGAAGCTGCTATTCATCATTTCTCTTGTGGTTGTTATATAGTCAGTATATTATGAGTATATTAAAAGGAGAAAAAATCTTATTCAGGTTGGTTTTTGCTTAGAACATTTTCACTCCACATCATTTGTTTTTTTTAGTCATTATTTTATTGTTTATTAATTGATTTTTGGATGTATTTCATAAACGGTACAACAGTTTGCCTCGTATAGAGAGACGCCGTATCTCCCCCACCTGCCACTAGAGGGCACCATGCTCTCTAAGAAAAGCCTGGTTTCTCAGATAGAATCTCAGGTGAAAGAGAAAAGTAGAATCCTTCTCTGCTCCATGTTTTCTTTCTTTACCTCTGCTGCTGTCGCCTGGTGACTTCCTGCCTGGTGTGTCTGTTTTTTCTTTTCTCAGACTTAAAGCGATGTTTGTTGCCACAGAGGTTGCGCAGTCTCCATCCTCTGCATGCAGCCAAAATACTGACAAAAAGTAGAAAGACTTCAAACATTTCAGTATAAAAAATGCTCAGTTTATTTATTGAATGTAAAAAAAAAAAGAAATGTTTATTTTTCAATTTTTTTTCCTCACATTTGCTGTTTTCTCCAACCAGCATTCATTCGTTCTCTGATCCAAACCTGCTTTCACCGCAATCAGACTCCAAGCGAATGGATTAGAATAACATTTACTGTTAGCTTTTAAAGTCTGATTAAAAAATATATAATTCTATATAGTAAAAAGATTCCAGAATTTTGCTCAAACACTGTTAGAAATTTATAAAGATCTCTCCTAAAAACCAGATTTGACATAAAAATTCTGTGATTTATAGAAAAGCTTCCTGCTTGGATTCGTTTGAAAGGAAACATGAAGATGTTTAGATTGCTATTCAGCATATCTTGACTCTTTGGATTAATCTGACTGTTTAATTGGTCGAAGGTGGATGTTAATTCAAACTAAAGAGTTAATCACATCTTCCAACTACTGAGAAATAAAGCTTAAAATAACAATTTTCTATTGCTGTTGCCATGGCAAGAAAATAAAATGTCACCAATTGAAACGTTAACCAGAAAAGTCATTAACTTTTGTTGTTATTCAAACAGGAATTCAAGATTATTATTTATAAAGAAGTCATGATTACATCTTAATAAACTTCTATTCTGAAAATCTAAAAAGAAAAACATTAAAACTACTAAATAAGCTTCTTGTTCACTCCTTGGGATTAAATAAATGCTGAGATTGAGTTCCTGTTGTATCCAATAGTCAAGAGGAAGGCAGTTTTTCTTCTTTTTGGTATTAATTTTATAAAAAAAAAATATATCACATTTTAAATAAAGCTAAAGATCCTGTTTAAGTATAATTATATCGAGGTATCACTACAAAGGAAATTAATTATTTGACGATTTATTGAAAGAAATTAGAGCTTTTGTTTTCATTCGTCATATTATATTTAGATTAATAATCCAGGAATGAATAATCCAGGGGTATTCCTTCCAGATAACCAGACCTCAAGCGTGTTTTGTTCGGGCATTAGGCTTCTGATGGAAGGGATGGTGCAATCCTGTCAGGATTGAAAAACATAACTTTATTTAAAAATAAATAAAAAATAAAGACAAGCGGTTTTTATTTATCTCTGTGATTCCAACATAAACCTCCACCTCATTTAGGGTCTCAGTTTCTGACTCAGAAGCAGCTTTTCCTGCACTTTATATGTCTGTATATAAATGTTCAAATGATCAGAAAGTCAAAGTACGTCATTGGGGTGTTAAATTCAGCTGCGTTTGATCCAGGAGGGAAACTCACACTCTGGTAACGGTAAGTAAAAGTTAGCGATGCTGTTATAAGAGAAATAATTTAGGTTTATCTTAAAAATCAAGACATGTTATAATATAGTTGCTGGTTTCCTTCTGCTTGTTGCTCCCTTCCTTTTTTTGTTATTACACACAGTTTAACCCGAGTGAAACAGTTTAGTTATTAAACATAAAATGTTTTACACTGAAGCAGATGTTTTCTATCAGGCCTCTTACCTCTGGTTTGTCCTTTTGGAGGCTTGAAAATTACACAAAGGGAAAATTAGAGAGCGGATAGAAAAATAAAGTTAGAGGAAAATGAAAACCTTTATAACACGTTATTGTTTTTTCCTTAATATAAAGTCGATTTTCTGCTTGCTCTTTCCTGAGGATGTTTCCTACTTTTTGTCAGCGTTACCGTTCCTTCTATCAAATCAGGATCAACTGTAACAAACTGACCCGTTACTGCTCGTTTTTCTGCTGCATTAAACTGGATCGTTACATTTACCTCTTGATCAGATTATTTCCCAAACTGTTTTATTTCCTCTCTACTCTGTGAACATTTGAATGGGTTTGATGAAGGTTTGAGCCAAAAAACTGGACTGAATTTAAGTTCCCGCTTTTCTTGTGAAATAAGTGGTGACCTGTAAGAGAAACGCAATTTAAAGTCCGTCTCTCAGAGAGAAAAAATGCAATTTAAGTCTAAATATCCAACTTTGAGCATGAAGATTAAAATAAAGGAGAAATTTAATGGAATGGTCTCAATGAGCAACATTTGGATTTAATTCCTGGACGTTCTTTGATATTTTCTGTTTTTTTGTGAAGTTGTGATCACTGTGCAAATCTCCCCCTGGCGTTTATTTGGACCTGATTTTTTTTTTTTTTAGAATTTGATATTTTGGTATCTTCCTTCAACCATCCACCCATCTCACTTTTCTTTTCGTCCAGTCTGTGTACTTGTATAAAACACTAAAGCTGTCATCTCAGCGGATTGATGATCTCACTGGGTGCCGTTCAGCACGGTCAAATAAAAAACACAAACCTAACGGGCTCTGATGCATCAAACGTTCGTCACATGGGACCAGTTCAAGCTGACTGATGGTTTCACTGGAACCTTTTGTTTCTATCACTTTAACTCAAGTCAGATTTAGTTTTTTCCTGTTTTAGTTGTTTACTGTTTCCAACATAGTTTAACTGTAAATTGAAGAAATGTTTTTTAAAGAAAGCAGTTTCTCTAAAACTAGACCTGTGCTGGAGCTCATCAGCGTCTGGGTCGAGCGTCTTGTTACGAAACTTCATAATCCATTTCTGGAATGGGCTTTGTTTGTGGTCTGTTTTTTGCCAGATTTTGTTCCTTATTTATCACTTAAACATTCAAAAAAAGTAGTTTTTTTCCCAATCCCCCCCTTCCCTCTTTTTACACACACACACCCATACATACATACCTATATATATGAATATATGTATGTGTGTGTGTGTGTGTGTTACATTGACGATTTGTTTCATTTATTATAAAATATCTAAGTTATTGATGGCCTTCCAGTTCCCGGATTTTTGTTACGATTGTTTGGAATGATTTTTTTGTTTTTCTGCTTTTCTGTATCTTTTTTTTGTTTTTTTGTACATGCTGTTGTAAGATTTAGTTTTTTCTTGTCAGTATATGGGATACCGGGATAAAATGATTGGCTGAAGGAAAAGAGAATATCTATTTCTTGTTCTATTTTTTTTATACACAAACTTTAAGAGAAATAAAAAAAATGTATGCAAACTTCTATTGTATGCCTTTGTTTTGTCATTGAACAATTTGAAATGAAGAAAACGTCCCTCATGCTCCCTGTTGTGCATCTATTATAATGTTGTCCAGGATTTTCTCTTATATTAAAGGTATTGTGGAGGATTTTCCCGAATTAAAAAAAAAAAAAAATGTGTGTCTTCACTTAAAAAAAAAAAAAAAATGTGCATGCGAGAGTATTTTATCTGATGCCCATTTCTCCTCGTGCACGCTCTCTATAAAAGTTGCTGTTCTCATAGCTCATACTGTCTCCGAATGTCCCCTCTAACCCCTAAATCCCTCAATCACTATATAGAGCGCGGACTTTATAGTAAACTCAGTTAACTTACCGTTTGGACAGCTGATCACCTCCTCCTTGGTCCACTGCGTGGTGCCTGCGTCAGGGTAGCAGCAGCCTATGGCGACAACGGGCCGCTGTGACAGCAAATCCCATAATGCTTTGCGAGGAGAGCTCTGTGCAAAGCATTCTGGGATATATCTGCCTCTTCTGAGGCCTTTCTAAAGGCCTCAGAAGTTATTCTTGAATACGAGGTATTGACACCTTTTCTCTTACGACCCTTGGCCATTTTCAAAGCTCACCACAGATATACACATGAAAGTGCTCGAGTGCAGAAAAAGATATCTAACTGGGTGAGTACGGAGGACAGCCTTACGCACACATATCACCAGAATGATTGACAGTTAGGAGGACCACTTATTTGGATGATCCACACGGAAATAAAAGATCTTCCTCTGTACGTTTTAGGTTTTTTTTATTACAATATTTTTTTGTTAATATGGACAGAAAAATAGTTAATATAATAAAGTGCAAAAATGTTTGCATGTGTGAGGGACCGATGGCCTATAGGGTGCATCCTGCCTATTAGCGGATGACTGCTGGAGAACAGGCTGCTGGCTTTCCTGCAGGTAATGAATGGATACATATTAGTAAAAAATGTAAGGATTCATTATTGTTTAAAATAAAGAACACACATACAGAAAGCCCATATTCTGATCTTCTGCTACTACAGTATACATGTCAGATTAAATAATCCTACTTATACTTCGGCGATAGTATAAAGGTGTTACTTTATTGTATCTCTTATGCTATAGCCGTTGGTTGTTTTCTTTTTCCATCTCTTTGCAGGTGATGAAGCAGACTGAAGATGGTTTATCATTGTCTCCCTTTTATCTCCTCCTTTCATCTTTTCTCATTTTTTCCCCCCTGTTTTTTCTTTCCTGTTTGACCAACATTGCAGTGTCCATAAAATCTGCAATACTCCCTGCATGAATTATAATAAAGCTATTTACATGCATAAATCAAGCGGAACACCCTGGCGATTACCGTACTGCTCCACATGTGAATCTGTTTGGCTCTTTTTGGCATCAAGACAATTATTCTTATTGCTGCATCGCCAGACAGGACACTGTAAATAAAAATAAACTAAAGGACACATTTTGTAAATAGCAATTTGAAGAAAAAAAAATTGCAAGCAATTAAACCTTTTCTTTAAACAGTTTTGTGAGTATTTTTATTTAATAAAAAGAATTTACTACTTTTTACTTTCAATTTTCTTTTTTCTAATTTTCTTTCTTTTTTTCTTTTTTTTTTACAGATTTTATTGTTAAAGATATTGCATTCTTTTCCAATTGAGTTTCACAGATCATACTTTATTCCCTTCATTTTCGCTCTTGATGATCACATTGACCAATAGAAATGCATCTTAGCTCCTCCTTCTACAGGGAATCCCGCCTCCAGAAGTAAAGAGAATATGGTCTTCAACACTTGTTTTAACCACCGTACATATTTTAAATCTGTGGAAAGCAATTGTGAGCAAAGTCTGCCCAGAAATCAACGATGATTGACTTTATAGCAAGAATAAACAAACCAGCAAGTAATGTCACAGAGGTAGCTACCTTTAAAATAATTGTTAAAGCTACAGTGTGTAATGATTACAGGGATATACAGTCAGAAATGTAATATATTATACATAACTATGTTATTTATCATCATCTACGAGCTCAGCCTCTTAACCTTAATATTTGCGTTGCCTTAGAATTCGTTATTTATAATTACATAGGAGCGGGTCTCGCAGCCATGGAGGCAGACATCTTTGCGCTACGGCAGCGCAGAGCCAACAAACTAGCGATTGCGAGATCGCCAAAACGTCACAACGATGTAGAAAAAATAACGGGTATATTTATTATCTTAAGTCTACATGAAATCTATACCCTACACAGACTAATGAAATACTATCTGTAAAATTATCTATGTAAACAAACCTCATCACTTGAGAAGGTAGGTGATGCGGACGTCGTGGAAGACATTTTGTCCCGTACCGCTCGCCGTACTGTTGGGGGGGAGATGTTCATGTTGCTGCGGTCTGCAGTCTGGACGTTAGATGTCGCTGAAAGTTACACACTGTAGCTTTAACTAGTTTCATTTAACCAACTAGTCTAATTTGAAAACAACGTTACACGGATTGTTTGGAATGGCTGGTTTGCTGAATATTGTCATTTTTATCCAGCACACAGTGATTTTCTTTGCATTTCCATTTTTTTTTTTAGTTTTTTTCTTGACCAAATAGAGCTGACGGTTCCCACTGAGTGCCAGACTTTCATTTGATTTGTATTTAGGAAACCGATCCTGCTGCAATGCTTAATGCTTGACAGCTTAAATAAGAGGACATTTCTTATGGGAAGATCTATATCATTACAGAGTAAATAGTCAATCTAAAAGCTGTGATTTGTTATGTAGACAGTATTTTGAAAAGTATTCATAGCATAAAAGTATTACAACAATAATTCAACCACTACTCTTGGATTTTGTGTGATTAATACAAATAAAAAAAAAACACCAATCATATATGAAGAATGTAAAGGATTGACAATAAAACAGTGAAAACATAATAGATTTACAAAAACATTATAAAAACCAACCAAAAAGAAAACGACAACATAAGGAAAACACAAAAATAAATGAATTACTAAATTCGGTTGTGTTTTTTGAGCTGGTAAAAGTATTTATAAATTTAGAAAGAAAAAATGTAAACAGAGTGTATAGTTAGTTAAATATTTAATAAACTCTCCTCTGAAACGAGTTCTTTTGGTCAGTCAGTAGGTTTATATTTAATAGATAAGACCGAGGTGGGGTATGTTTGGGTATGATCACTGCTAAATTTGGGCCAGGACTGTTATATCTTCATGTGTGACCTAATTAACCATCATGTCCATAAAAATGTCTGGTTCAGACCACATCTACTCGTGTCAAATCAGGACGCCACACTCAAAGATGCCTGGAATGCGAAGGCCTCCCTCTGAAATGGTACTTCTGTTTACCCGTCTTCTCCAAATAGACGGCTTCACATCTGCTGACCCTCTTTAGATATCTGATGCTCGAGAACTGTTTTATCTTGTTTTGCTTTGTGTTGAGATCCACACCTCTAGCCATTGAGATATAAAATTTAAGCGTAGCAAATAGCAGCAGCATAAACCAGCAAAATCTACACATATTACATCTACTTTTTTTTTTTTTCCCTAATGGAACCCCATAAACCGGTTACAAAGAAACCAGTCTTGTTTCCCGGCCCCTCTCCTTCTAATAATTTTTGCAGGCTAACTGTTATGTATAGATTAGACTGTTTTCTTATAATAGTAAACCGCTTTTGTAACAAAATAATCTTGAAGTTGTGCATGTACCAACCTTTTCAGCATTTTGCTTAAAGGTAAAATACTTATTGGTCTAGAGTTCCCTTCATCAAAACTAGATTTAGCGTCCTCAGGTAAAGGAAGAAGTTTAGCCTCCTTCCAGATCCTTGGACACAGGCCCACCATGTGGACATCAACTTATTTAAATACAAATTCCTCATTATAATGTTCTTAATACACTCATATGATCTAACTACACCAAACCAACTTTATTTATGAAGCACTTTATGCACCGGACAGGACCAAAGTGCTGTACACAATCATAAAATACAATAAAATTATAAAATAGAGAAAAAACGAGTGTAAAATACCTATTAGTATACAAGAGAATAAAACAAAGTAAAACCTCTCAAATTGTGCCTAAAGCCAAGGAAAAAAGATGAGTCTTAAGAAGGGACTTAAACACAGCCAGAGAAGAGGCCTGTCTTCTGCTCAGAGGCAGATCGTCCCTCAGCTTGGGAGCTGCCACAGAAAAAGCACGGCCCCATAACGTTGTGTGAAGTGTTCATAATCTAATTATTATGGAGTTTTTTTTTCAACAGGGATTAAATATAGTTTCAATTGTCACTGAAATGATTAGCAACATCACCTGGCTTTGTGAGAATAAATCTATTTGATTCAACAAAGGGTGTGCACATATGATTTTGTTTAAAAAATGCCATATTCTTCTATCGTGCCTCGCCTCATACAGCCTTTCTAATGCAAATTCCTGATCATTTAATGAAGTAGATAAGTTATTTAGTAACATTACTGTATTTTACTGTTTTATAGGCACACATCTTGCTTAAAGATTAGATTTGTTATAGTCTTAGGGTTAGCCTAAAAAATCTTTGGAGGCTTTCATTATTATTTTATATCACATAAAAAAAACTCATATACACAATTCTGCTTTAACACTGACATACAATAACTTTTTTCCCCCTGATAATTTGACCTAAATATCCCCCCATATTAAAGCTATTTAAGTGTTTTTTTCTCCTGCACCCAGAGTCTAAGTTACTGGCCCAGGAAAAAACTGTGTTTTAACAAACTGCCAGCAGGGGGAGCCTGTGTATTAGAAATGCATCAATAACTTTACATCTCTCTTTTTTTTTCTTTTTTTTGTGTTTGCTGGTTTAACTGTGAAGGTCCTTTGCATTAGGAGTGCATAAGAACAGAGAACATTAATTAAAGAGAATAAAATTTAAAGCACAAATAATGTATTTTCAGTAAACATAAAATATATATATATTTTTTATTAATTATTTTCTATGATTAATGTGGAATTCACTGTTCAACCATTTTTATTTCCATACTAATGGCAGCCTTGTTGGTAATTGGCTTTGGTAATACGTGTCACTAAGTTATAGTGCAGGATCATCCATGTGTTGGAGAGTGTTTCAATTCTCAGTGACGTAGTGAACTCTAATCCGCCCTAAGCCCACGGCACCACTGTGGATGTCCATTAGTGTAATGCACTGCCGCTCATCTTTCCTTCTCTGCCTCTGCTTTGGTGTTTTAACTTTCTTCTAATATCACCTTTACATTTTGATTTTGGAACAGATCTGACTTTCATCCTCCTGTTGAGCAGAAGTACTAATTGTAACAGTCGCTCTTCTAAACCTCTGAATGTCCCAGTGAACATCAGTAGAGCCATAATCCAGGGAGGCTTTACTTTCACTAACCGGAGGAGTCAAAAAATGTATCAACAGCTATCCAAGAGTCAGAGAGCTTCTCTGGATGTCATTGCAACAAATGAATGATTAGAGGAGAAATGGTTCTGCTCATCCCCCAATAAACTATGCATAAAGTGACGCCTGTAAATGGGTCATCCAGCTGTGTGCTCTCTGACAGCATGAAGGAAGGAATGCTATTTTGCTTTACAGGTAATTATTATACAGCCACAAAAGGTGTTACTGTCAGAACTATTCAACATCTTACAAAGTTGTTGTACGCATGTGCAGTATGGCTCTTCATGCACCATGGAGTAGTAAACTCCTCCCCATCTCCCTGATGTACTTGGTGCCAGGCAAGCTCTTGTTTGGTCCAACAAAAAGGTGCAGTTCCTGTCACACCAGCTTCTGTCTCCAGGAGATGGAGCTTTTGGTGATCAAAACTGGAAAATCTAGAGCTTTGTTAGCTCTGGTGCAAAGATAGCTCCTGCAGTCCAGGGGAAAGGCCCATGTTTTGTCCTACGGCAGACCATGGTGAACCCTGCTAGTGATTGGAACTGGCCCCACTGAGACCCTGACAGAATAAGCAGGAGAAGATGGATGGATGGATGGATGAAGCCAGGACCAGTTCTAAGGGGCACTGGCCCCTGTAGGCTCCTGTCTAGAACACCTGGTGTGCTGTAATCTGTTTGGACCTCTGTGCTTGTTTCAAAGACTTGGGTCAATGCAACATATTCTCATTATCAGTTCGTATGAAATCGAAAAAAACATATCAATGCGCATGCGCAGCCAGACAGACGAAAAAAGCAGACGGACGTAAAACTGGGATGGACAGTGCTATAATTAATTAATGATGTCTCACACTACGTTGCTTGCTTCTTTTGTATCTTAGGGTTAGGGTTAATTGTATGTTAAATTCTATGTTATTGAATGGTGCGTAAGATGCGCATGCGCACGAATATCTTGTCTCGAGGCAAGATGTAAAAATACGACGAAAAATACGTCAAAAACGTACGAAATACTGTGCATAACTTTTCGTACGATTTCGTACGAACTGATAATGAGAATATACTGGTCAATAGCAATGACTGCCTAGTTAGAAATATTCTAATCAAGAGAAATTTACCAGGATTAAGGCTTATCTAACCCGCTGTACACCGTGCTGCTTGTCTGCCCTCTTTCCTTCTATATGGTAACAGGCATCCTTTCTGGCCCTCACTCTTTGGGTCACCAGAGTGTCTTTCTGGTGGATTAGGGCCTGGTTATACTCTCACAGAAGTGTGTTTCACTGAGTTTGTCGCAGGTATGATGCAGATATTTTAAATTTATGCCCAATTTTGAAGCGTTGTCCGCAGTATGTTATTCCACACCACAACACAAGAGGGACAATCACGAAATCTGGGTTGCGATACGGCTGAGTTGGTGAGGTAAGTTTGTGTGGCAACGAAGGGACATGAGGGCGAAAAAGAGCGGGGATCCAGGTGGAAAAAGGTTCCCAGCGTTCTTGCGCACCTCGCTCTTCTCGCTGGTACATCTTAACGAGTCGTTTTCCACAATGGCGGTCAAACAAAAAAAAAGCCTGTAAGGTACCAATCAGAGGCCTCCTGTCTGCGGTCAAAATAAAATTTTGGGGAGGTGCAGCAGAGTGTCTGCGGAAGGGGTGGGGGCATCGGCGTCGCCAGACCCCATTTACTGGGGCACGTGCCCCAGTATAAATGAGCTGTGCCCCACTATAAATCTCATGAATATTTGCAACAGTATTACATTTTCAATGCATCAATTTAGATAATTCTAACGGAAGGAGACGTATATTTCTACTCAAATGCGTAGCAAGTGTGTTGTTAACTCCAAATTGAGGACGTATTAGCGCCCCCACGTCAGCGCATGTCACTGCATGAACTGCAGGTAAACTAACGCGCTGCTCTCAACTGAGTTGGATGGGACACTGTGCGGCCGCGACGCATTTTTAGTTCTGGTACCGTTTCTTACCTGTCAATTTTATTATTTTCCCAGTGAAACCACATGATTTATAGGCTACTAACTGAAAATTACTGCATTGGTTTGTAGATGGATATCAGGGAATTCCTCACACGAAGCAGAGACAGGGAAGCAGTAAAACAAGATGAGAGAGAGGGAGGTAAGGTCCCGTAATGAATTAGTGATTTAAGCTAAGCAGTTACATTAGGGACGTTATAAGCAATATGATAGATATTTACATAAATATAAATTTACGTTTTTTTAATGTTTGCTGTAGAGAATGAGAATGAGGGTGCTGGAGTAGGAAAGGGAGGAGGAGGCGTGACTGACAGGCAAGAGACAGGAGAGAGACAGGAGAGACAGGACCATGAAGGTGATGAGGGAGCAACAACCAGCTTCCACAAACAAGAAGGGGACATTAGGGACTTAGGGGGAAAGCATGATGGTCCTAAACAAGTGAAGTTGTCCCACCATCCCCAGCACAAATTTGGAGTAAAAAAAAACGTTCATTTAATTCAAAATGGTTTGAGCTTTTCCTGGTTAAAAAAGAAAGCCTTGTTATCAAGGATATGCAGTGTTTTCAACTTGCTTGATAACATCATGTTCCCCACACTAACGCAGGTCATCCAGATCTCCCTCACCATCACAATCTACAGCTGTAGTTGTGAAAGGTCTTTCAGTGTGTTGAGAAGGATCCACACTTGGCTGAGGTGCACAATGGGACAAGACAGGCTCCATCATCTTGCTATTTTATCAGTTTAAAAGGAAGAACTTTCTAAGCTGAGTCACAAGTGATTGACCACTTTGCAAAAATGATAAATAGGAGGTACACTTTAATGCTCAAAAAATAAAAGGAAAACTTAGCTCAGGATGAGTTAAAATTTCCCCCGAACTAAAACCCTGAAACCTAGAAATTAATGATTACTTCAGAATGTGTATAAGGAAACTTTTTATTTGTCAAAGTTGTTGATGTCTTATTTTTTATAGCTGCAATGTTGAAAATGTTCATGTTTGTTAAAACAAATATGCTCTTATACTCATTAATATCTCAACTGGTAATTTTGGTAGGAATGTATCAGGGTTGGGCAGTGTGCTTGTCTGTATTTATGTATGGAAGGAGGGGCATATGCGGTAGGGGGCCAGTGCCCCAGTAAAGCTTTGTGCCTAGCAACGCCCCTGGGTGGGGGCATATCTGCATTAACTGCGACACACGCAGATGACCTGCTTTCTGAGCATAAACCAGCCTTTACTCGTCTACCTAAAGCTACTTAAGGCCAGAAAATAACATTTATGTATTAAAAATTCTTCTTTTTTTTTTTTTTAGATCTTTTGGAATATAATTTTCACAGACTTTTAAATGTCACTAAAATAAATAGTTTTTTTCATAATATTATAAGTTAACACAAGTTAGTCATTTGTTCTCAAACACAGACCAGAAAGCTTAGTTTGTTCCTACAGTTTCGATGGTTTTATTGGCATTTAACAAGGTACATATTATTTTACAGTGATGATCACAGTCTGGAAAGGTTAGGAGACAAAACAGAGCGGCACTATTGCAAACAGTAGAAATTCCCTCTCTGCGTTCGCTACGTGACGTAGGCTGCTGTCCAGCTGGGATAGATTCACCTGGTTAAACAAATCATTTGGTGCCATGAGGAAAAACAACGTTCAGAGGAGACTTTGATTCGGTCGCCGGTTTTTATGATTCCTTAATACTCACTCAGATTAAACCTTTTTATATAAACACAACCTTATAATACAAATATTGACTTTTTCTGACATCCTAAAACATTAATAGATGATTAAAACTTTGTGTTTGTGTGTTGAGGTTCGGCTCCCTGAGGAAAAACATTTAGACTGTAAAATCTGTGGCTTGATATGCCTATAATACTGTTCCAATAACAATGTGGGTAATTTACTGGTATATTGGTCCTGACCAGAAAAAAAAGTCATATTTCAGGCAGTATTGATTTTCTATGATGCAACTAGTAAGCATTGAGCAGGTTAACGTCTACGTTAATGTATATAATGCTCAGCATTTACTATTTGTACAACCTTAGCATGTAGCTTCATACATCCTATCCAATAAATACACAGAATACTGAGATCTGGGGTGGGGGGATTACATACAGTTCATTTTACACAAAGAGTTAAAAAAAAAAATCAAAAGAAGGTGATGAGTGATCTAAGTCACAGAAGCCATTAAGGATGGACTATTTACAGTGTGGATAAGACTGGAGTGGAAGATGCTCAACTGAACTATTCATTAGCAAAACCATAGAAGTAAAATCCCAGAGCAACACTGACGGCGAGGTTGGGGAGTCAGACGGGAGGTGGAGGCGAGGAGCAGGGAAGGGAAGCCATGTTTGATATGTGCATGTGTGCAAACTTCTACCAGTATCACAATAAAAAGCATGACTTTGCAGCGCCCGCTGTCGGCATTCGGTGTCGGGGGCAGGGCCTGTGGTTTGGTTGGTGTCACTGGGGTTTAATGGGGATGAGAGCACTTTGAGCTGCCGTTTAGCCACTGCCCAGCATCTTTGTAGCACGTTGGTTGGCCTCATCAATCCGAGTCTTGTTGGAGTCAGCCTGAAAGGGAAGAGCGGCAGTTTTTACAGACGTGAAGACGTGTAAGGAGAGAGGTTTCGGTGTCTCAAAATATAAACAGATCAGATATTTATGTTAATCAGATTCGACCCATTAGTGTTAGACTTAGAGTAAATCGGATGTTGAGCCTTAATCCAAGCTAAACATCATTTGAATATTACTCTATACGTGTTAGCTACATCTTTGCTTAGATTTATTGGATTATTTGCAATTATCCTAATCAGTAATGCAATTTCAAACAGCAAAATTGCATATATTTTCTATAAAACCTGACTTTATTAGGTCATCTCTTAAGAATAGTGATATTTTTACTGAGTTGATTTGTTAAATCAGATAATTTATCTCTATAAAAATAAAATGTAAAATATAAATGTCTAATATAAATGCATTACCTTGTCCATGATCCTTTCTATCTGGCGGTTCTGGGTGTCTATCTCCTGGCCCATATCTAAGGCCATGTGACGCAGGTTGCCAATGATCCCGCCCACTTGCTCCAGGTTTTCATCCATCTCGTTCTCCCGGGCGTCATCCGTTACCCTGCAGAACACCAATTACAGAAAGGAGATAACTGAAAAGGTAGCGTCATTCTGAACTGAACTTTATTCAAATTGAATGAGATAATTTGGTTTGGTTTTTTTTCTGGTTCATGAATTGTTTTTGAATCATTAAATATATATTCATAGTTTGAACAATATATATTTCTTTAGTTTTTTTTTTTTTAGAAAATGTTTGGTTCCTTCTTTTGGTCTACTTACAGGTGGTTCACAGCAAAAAATAAAATAAAATGAAATAAATGCATTTGCCCCTAATTTGAGCAGGTAAATAACATTATTTTATATCTTTTGAAATAAGATAATAGGGTTTATTATTTAAATGTAGAACATCTGTTTTTATTGGCAAATTGTCTTACCTGTTATGATCTTTTTTTAAATCTTATGGAATATAAAATCGTTTTTCACTGAATTTAAAATTTCACTGAAATAAATTCTTCTTTCATAATATTATAAGATAACAAGAGTTAGTCATCTATTCTCAAACACAGAGAAGAAAGCTTAGTTTGGTCCTACAGTTTAAATCGTTTAATTGGCATTTAACAAGTTACATATTATTTTACAGTGACGAAAAATAAAATAAATGCATTTGCCCTTAGTTTGAGCAGCTAAATAACATTATCTTATATATTTTAAGATAATGTTAGATAAAATGTAACTGCTTGAATCAAGGGAAGATAGTTGATTCAAGATATATTTTACTTTTCTTTAAAAAAAAATCGTGTATTCTCAAAACAAGAAGTCTGACCAAGTGCAATTATTTCATTGCACCGACAGATTATTGCAGCTGTTTTTGAGCAGAATTTTATTAAAAGAAGAATAACATTCTAGCAGAATCTGCTCTTACTCAATCAAAAAACTTTTTTCTGGATCTAAGACTTGTTTAGATAGACATGTTTTACACTCTTTAACTTTGTAGAAAAAAGAAAAGATAAACTCCACTCAAAAAAATGTCCATTTTGTGTTTGTAAAGTGTTTTTCTGGGGTGAAACCTGCATCTCACCCGATGAAACCACCAATGATCCTTCAGATTGGGTACGGAAACAGATTAACTGGATGGATGGTTATAAAATGGGGGAGGTTTTACTAAAGTTTTCGTCAGAGTTCTGCTCTCTCTAGCTGTTTTCTGTCTGTATTTTTCCCCTTGTTCCTGTTTCTTCCCCTTGGCTCCGTCCTTATTAATCCTATTCATCCTGCTCCATATCAGCTCATTAGCCTGTGCTTTGTTCCGTTCCCCATATATACACCACCTCTACAGTTCCTGTGCTGGTTTCTTGTTGTGGTTTTGTTGCTTCCTCGTCTTTTGTTCCCCACGTGTATTTTCCCTGACGCGATTTTGTTTGGTTTTCAGTATTTTTGTATTTTTCTAGATTTTTTGCCTCAGTTGCTATTAAGTCCTTAATTAAATCAGCAAAACTCATCTCTGCATTTGGGCCCTAAAGCCTCCACCAAACCTAACAGTTTTAGTCTTACATGATACATAGAGTAGATACTAAGGGCGGGATCTATCAAAGGTTTGCGTGAATAAAAACGTGAGCTATTTCACTGCGCACGCTAAAAAATGTACAAACTGATCTATCAACAGCGTGCTAAAAGGATTTGGTCTTTAAAACGTGCTAAATAGCGCCTCTTATCCATTTAGTACTTTTTCTGCAATGAATATGCAATATGGGGCGTTTACACGCAAAAGTGCGTCTTGTGGGAGGAGAACATGTAAATATATTAATTTAGCACTCGCAAAGTGATTTATTAAACCTGAAAGCAATTTTGCTAACGGTATCTGACTCTATATTTAACACGTTTCAAAAGAAGGTGCAAATGGTCTGTATGCGTAATTGCGCACACATGGCAGCGGTTATTGTCGCAAGAAGGAGAAATGGAAATGAAGCAAGGAGACGCAGAGAACGCATTTTTTCACTCCGTGTGAATATTTTTGGAATGAACGAGGAAACGATCATCAAAACATATCGTTTATCCAGCATTGCCATTTTGGAGCTGTTGGGGGAACTCCGAATGGATTTGGAGCCAGCCACAAGGAGGACCCACGCAATACCAGATATCACAAAACTCCTTGCAACATTGCAGTTTTTTGCATCTGGGTCATTCCAGCGTACGGTTGCAGCGAGAGCTGGGATCTCCCAATCTCGTTTTTCAGAAGTGCTGTCCGACGTTCTAAATGCCATGTCGCCCTGACGCCCTACCGGAGAACCAGGACCTCTGTGCCTGTGGAGCACTATGCCAATGCTGCGGGGATGCGTACGCGCAGTCATCTCATCCACAGTCACTTCTTGTGAGCCAGTTGGTATGTGCATTTTTCTACAGGCCAATACAAAATACCTGTTTTTTTTTTGTTGTTTTTTTACTGCAGTGAAGTAGAAATTCAGCCACATACCACCTTAGGGAATAAAGGTTGCCAAAGTTTTTTCTTAATATATATTTCTTTTTTTTTTTTTGTTGGGTGTCACTGTAAGATTTAAATTTCTTAATGCACTAGTTTGTACAAACTACAAACTACTTTGCCGCAAACCACAAAACGCGCAAAACCATCATTTAAATAGGGCGTCTCCAACAGTTTTGCACCTGCCACCAGTTACGCAATCACTCTTGTTAAATCACCCGCAAACCATGGTTCAGCCCCTCGCGCAAAATTCCAGTTTGCGAGCGCAAATTACTGCACGCAAAATTGGATCTTGATAAATCCGGCCCTAAATCAGTAACAGTAGTTTCTGTTAACAAATTCATAAAACCACAGATTTTATTTTTCAGGTTGACTCACCTTTGGTTTCAATGTTCACTCCTGATCTAGACAAGTTCTCAGTTAACTGTTTTCTCTCAATTGTCCAGTTAAGGTAAAGATCTCATTTATTCACATGAACAGGAAATATATATATTTCCACTATTAATGTAACCAAAACGACAGACGTATACAGCATGGGGTTTACCTGCGAATGAAGCCCCCACTGATGGCCATCTGTTCACGTTCGTCTACCACACGAGCCCCCGGCTGGCTGTTCACCACTCCGTCCTGGTTCGATCCCCAGGCCTGACCACTGCCCTTTATCCTAGTGCAGACATATTTCAGTCAGGGACACTGAAGATGCCAGAAGGCTGTTATGTGGATGTTGATGAATGCGTAAAATTAACATGTTAACTACTTAGCCTAAATCTGCGTGCCCCATTTATGGAGTTCAACTAGCATGTTTGAGTCAAAATGTTGATGTGCATGCATGTTTTTCACTATCAAAACACACATATATATATATATATACATATATGTGTGTGTAATATGGCATGAAGCTAATGATTCTAACAGAAGCAGCATGACAAGCACATGTGGTATACAGTACTTCCATGCATTTGCAATATGTGGGTAAATAATTGATCCAACATGCAGATCAATTGAACACAAAAGCTGAAGTGTTGCTTGCAGTCAGAAGAAATTCAAACACAGAATACAGTTAGCACAAAGAGGACAACACACACAGACACACCAGACAGACATGAACCCCTGTAGACATGCAGAGACTTGGTACAGAGTGGGAACAGGATCAGACACATGCTATAGCTGTCAAAGAAAGCTGAGCTGTTAGATCCAGTATAGAAATCAAACCCATGAAAGGAAAAAAAAAGATAAAACGAGGTCATTTTAGGTCTAAATAGCCCTTCATTTCATTTGGATACAAGCGAGTTCAGTCCCTTTTTTTAATATATTTTTTTGTTCATTAAACGTCTGTCAGATGTAGGTCTACACTGGAGGAAACATGTCATCCAATTACTGGCATTGGCAAGTGCATTTTTCTTTGTTTTCATCTAATGAACTCGTTTAGCATGTGCATCTAAATAAATTAGAAAGGGATAGAAACGTCCAATGAAATGGATTATCTCATTTATTGTAAAGATGCAATCATCCTGAAAGGGGTCAGAGGTGAGACCGCTCCAGTTTGGTTTAAAAAAAAGGCAAGTATGTCGCTTGACCATAATTTTTTGTTAAAGATTTCACTTTCACTTAGATTTTATTTTTATATGCTGATATATTTCTTTCAAAAATAACTTTTGAGAGGCAGCACAGCTGATTCTGATGATTTCAATTTAGCAAAAGCCTGTTAATCGGCTATCAATGAAAATCAGATGCACTGAAGCAGAGAAACCTCTAAACTCCCTCGAGGACCGACTTTTGGCATGCCTGGTTTAGATTTTTTGAGCCTAAATAGAATTCCAGCACCGATCTTGATGAGCAGCCATAACTAAACATGGCACCATCTGCTGATGATACCATAGAATTACCAGAAAGCCAGATGGCTACAACTGATGCATCTACCTAACATAGGTTGAACGTCCTGGTTTAGTGTTAATGAGGAAGTTTACAGTCTATAGTTGCATCTTAACATCTTGCAGCTTTAGTATCCTCTTCAGTTGAACACTAACGTTCATACTGAATCTCAGGGCTGTTCAAGTTGTATTTCTTTTTGAATCCAAAAAATTTTCCAATTTATTTCACACTGTCTTAGACTTTTCTTTATTATTTTCTCAACTTTTCTCCTATCGCGTAACAACATTACTTCCTTGTTTACCCCCTGAGCACATGCACAGCCTTATACCTTCCTTAATGGGGCATTTGTTTGCAAATATTAAAAAAAGGTCTTCATTCATGGTCAAATTCAGATAAAAAACATAGTGTAGACCATTACAATAACAATAAATATGTATAAATACCCCAAGGACACAGCAATTATGCAGTTAAACTCTGTATGAATGTAAGCACCTTCCCATTCTTCCCCCATTTGGCTCAATATCGCGTTGATCCACCCTTTACAGCTATAAAAGCTTCAACTCTAACGTGCAGGCTGTCCACACGGTTTAGGATCAGGTTTATGGGAATTTTTGAAAATTACTTCATTAGCGAGGTCATAGACTGATGTTGGACAACAAGGGATGACTTTCAGCCTCCACTCTTATTCATCCTAACCGTCAATCAGGTTTAGGTCAGGACTCTCTGTGGGGCACCAATCCATGGCATCTTTACAGACTTTTGTCATCTTTAACTGTTCCTACCAAAGTTTGGAGCATGGGGTGGTCCAGAACCTCTTGGTATCACTTCACTGGAACTAAGAGGCCATTCCAGCTCCTGAAGTAAGGTCAGACAAGCACCGCTCTCCTGGCAACCACCAAACCCAGAATGGATGTTAGAGGGACGATTGTCCACTTTAGAGAATGTTCCTTCACTGCTGCAGAGTCCAGTAGAAGCATGATCTACCGTCACTTGTATGCGTTGGATACAGCAGCTTGGCTGTGAAGATACAGTCCAAGAAGCTCTCTATCACTGTTTTTAAGGCGAATCTGAAAGCAACATGATTTTTAGAGGATTGTAGATTGTTTCAGCAGAAAGTTGGAGACCTCTGCACACTATCCCCCTCTGCATTAGCTGCTCTCGCTCCGTCACTTTGTCACCACCTTACTGTTGTTCCCATTTACTTCCACTTTGTTATGAGACCATTAGCAGATGACGGTGAAGATTAATTAGGAACATTTCATGACAAGCAGCCTCCTACCATAGTACTCACTTGGAAATCTTTTGATTTCCAGACAAAAATTTGAGCAAAACAGTCTGCATAACAATCAGGGTGTTTAATGTAAATTATTTTATGTTTTGCTATGATTACATACACGTTAAACCTTTTGAATGGAATCACTGAAATAAAATACCTTTTTTAATCTATGCTAATTTATTGAGATACACCTGTAGCACCTACCAGCTGCTCCAGTTAGAACTAATATAAAATGTACAGAATAAATGAAACATGTGACTTTAAAAAAAAATGGTAACATTATTTGTGAGTGATGGGAAAAAGGACCAAAGAGCTATAAAATATACAAGATCTTAGAAACAGGAGCCCTGGAAACGAGCTGCAGGTGGTACACCAATCCTTAATATATTGCTTATCAGGCAGATCTAATATGTTGCTGAAAGGATCCATCCTTGGAAACAAAAAAAATTCAATATAACAGCAGCTGGATTAGATATGAAGAATTCAAATCTGATTATTATATGACAATTAATTATTTTGTTTATACGTAGCAGAAAACAAACAAAAAAACTCACATTGAACCAGTCAGTGTTAAAGCTACAGTGTGTAATTTTCAGCGACATCTGACGTCCAGACTGCAGACTGCAGCAACATGAACATCTCCCCCGCACCGCTTCTCCCCCCCAACAGTACGGCGAGCGTAACGGGACAAAATGTCTTCCACAACGTCGAGCGTAATGGCCGATCTCGCAATCGCTAGTTTGTTGGCTCTGCGCTGCCGTAGCGCAAAGATGTCTGCCTCCATGGCTGCGAGACCCGCTCCTATGTAATTATAAATAACGAATTCTAAGGCAACGCAAATATTAAGGTTAAGAGGCTGAGCTCGTAGATGATGATAAATAACATAGTTATGTATAATATATTACATTTCTGACTGTATATCCCTGTAATTATTACACACTGTAGCTTTAAGGCATTTACACTGCAGTGGGTTTTTTTAACAGTCAAGTAACCAAACAATATTTTCCTACATCGCATTTGGTAAAAAACAAAAGAAAAACAACCACAGCAAATTGCATTTAAAGGTTCTTATAGGGAGAATAGTGATTAAATAACTTATAAATTTGCCTGAAGAAAAAAAAGAACTTTGATCACAGGGATGTACCCAATAAAAAAATAAAACACTATCACTAAAGGCTGGTCTATTTCTCCTATTTCCTGTTTTTTCGGGGGTTTTTTTTTGGACAGACACTTGTATTTCCTATAGCTCTGAGAAAGAATACTGCTCTCCAGATATAAAATAAACACACATGACTCAGACACCATAGTTTGGCTCTTAAAGACCAGATATATGGGATTTACTTTTCAAATTACGAATAAGCCCTAAAAGAGATTTCAGCTCAGAAAACTTGTTAACTAAACTCACAAATGATATTGTGCAATGAAAGAGAGATCCTTTTGATAGAAATTAATAATCATAAGTAAAACTAAATGAATTTTAGTAAACTTCTTGTACTTTAACTCAGGGGTCCAGAAATATTTCCTGTTACCCCAAAATAAAACATTATTAATCATTTTTGGTCCTTTTTCAAGAAAGTGGATTATATCAGACTTTTTAATTAATTCATATTTTTTCTCATTTCAAAAGTGGAATATTACTCAACATTCCTAAAACATGAGGTTTTATATTTAACCCTGTAATGCCAAATGTATCATATTTGATACATACGGTTTCTGAAATATTTTGCGTCTGACACCTTTTGCATAATTTAATGGTAAAAACTTTGCTCAAAATCCTGTTGTACACAATCAGATATACCTGATAACAGAGGGCAGAAGACTACACTAAAAATAATATTGACTTATCGCATAGTAATAAATTATTAATATCAAAAATGTATTTCTGTTTTTCTTTTTACATATTTTGTTAAAAGGCCAAATAAGGACTTCAAACAAAAAAAAAAAAACAATTTTCAGTTTTGTTTTATTCCTGGATCGGGCTTTAAAGGGTTAAATATTAGCCTAGAAATGAGTTTTTACTCGTTTGCATAGACTTGAAGCTTTTTGCCATTGTAAGACGCTCCTTATGTCGCCTCTTGTTCAGAATTCGCCTGACATACGAAAAGCAACAAAAGTACTGGACAGCACTAGGTGAGGCAGCCCTTGAACCACCAGCTAGTGAAGTTAATCAAGTTTTGCAAAATCCTCTCAAGGATTTGGTTCTGCAATGTTTTTTTCCTTTCACTCAACTTTCCATAATTATCAATGGAGACAGCTGCTAACCTCCGTCAAAGGGCCTTTCTTCTGTGACACCTTCTACAGTTTGTCCTCCCTCTGCATTTTGTTGGGCTCTTTTTGTTATTGGTCTTTTGAAATATTTGAGTTTCAAACAATATCTTTAACGATGCATCTGTAAAACCGAACAAACGTGATTGAAATTGAAAGGTAGAAATTCCTTTAGCTTTACAAAAACAACAAAAAAATAGCTGTGCAACAGTAAAATAAATTGTCCCTTTCATATTCACATGTTTCTGCATGATCAAAATAATTGTGAACATTTCAAACATCAGATACTAACTGGAGCTTTAACGCTGGCAATTTATTATCACCTAAAGAAGAAACACCAAATGGTATTAAATAAAAGATTTTGCAAAAAACATTATTTAATTAAACATCTTTGAGCCTTTAGGGGGAAATAAAATAATTACGTTCAACTGATTTTGTTTTTTCTTTTTGCTAGGCCTCCACACAGCATGCAGAGGCATAGTGTTTTGGGGAAGCTGTAACAGTGAAGGATGGACTGAAAGGTTTAGTTGGAGCCGTTTTCGAGATCCTTGCTGATGCTGCTACCTGCTGGAAGGGAATCTTTCATCCACTGTGGAATGAAGAGCTTTTGGTGGCAGATGCCATTGAGACTGTAAAGAAAATGCACGGCCAACAAAATAACAAAGCAAAACTCTTGTGCACATGCTTCACCATTTTCGTTTCAGTTCAAACACATACATGTGCGTGTGCATGCTGTGCTCATGCCTGTTCAGACATTGTTGTGGCTTCATGTCTAAATGCCCACAACACAAATGACCATATTCTACACACCAGAAGCAGGCAGATGGATAGAAAGGCAGGCAGGCAGGCACTGAAACA
This sequence comes from Cyprinodon tularosa, assembly GCF_016077235.1. Taxonomy (NCBI): domain Eukaryota; kingdom Metazoa; phylum Chordata; class Actinopteri; order Cyprinodontiformes; family Cyprinodontidae; genus Cyprinodon; species Cyprinodon tularosa. Next base: position 654,333 of record NW_024039319.1, read on the forward strand.
CATGCAGTCAGGAGACACATGCAGCACCTACTTGTTACAGGGACATGAACATAGACCACAGAACTGTCCTAGATTGTTCAAATTCTTTTCTGCATCCATCATGTCCTTATTGATTTGGTCCATCCCCTCCTCGATGCGCTCCAGTTGTTCTGATTAGCAACACATTGTCATTTATCCCATCACAAGAACGAAAGCACATAAGAAGAGAAGAGAGGTGGGAAAAAAAACAGAGAGGGGAGTAAAGGGGAGGGAGGGAGGGAGGAGAGGAGACAAAAAAGACATAGACTGTGACAAGAGAGACATCAGACATCACCATCACCACCACCAGCACTGGACAGGCAAGAGCTGGAGGCTCCTGGCCGGTACCTACTTCTTAACACATGGGCATATCAGACCACAGCACTGTCCTATATCTTTTAAATCTTTCTCGGCCTCCTTCAGGTCTGCGTTCACCTTGTTCATGCCCTCCTCCACACGATCAAGTTGTTCTGGTGAGGACAGAGGCACGAGAGCAGTGAAATGAAGCTGCCTGGTTTTACGTTGAGTTGGCGCTCTATGGTGCGAAGAGACTAAATGCAGAAGGCAAAGCGGGCGGCAAGGATTGAGATGACCTCATATCTATCCCAACAAAATGAACTCCAACATAGAGAATCTTCTGTTCATTTGCAAGAAACTCTTTTTTTCTACCTTCCTGAGGAGTGAATTTTGTTACATTATTTTTGCAAGCAAAGAACGTGTTTTGTAAATTGAAATTTTTAAATAATGCATTCCAGAAATTATTCCGTAAAAATTCAAAAAATATCCACTGGACTTGGTTTTCAAGATTTGAAGACATTTCGCCACCTCTCCAGGAAGCTTTCTCAATTCAAATTTGAATTGAGTCTTCAAATCTTGGAAACCAAGTCCAGTGGATATTTTTTGAATTTTTACGGAATGACTATGACCTGGATGACTGAGAATCTTCATTAGCATTCCAGAAATTAAACTTTGACAAATGTTTTAATTTAAAAAAAGAGAAAAGAGAGAGAAACGTTTTTTTTACTGATTTCATATTTCCATATTATTATTATTTTGTTTAAGTTTTACAAATTGCTTTCTTTTTAAACTGAGTTTTACATATCGCATTATTTTCACTTTTGGGGGCGGGCTTTCCCCTTGGACTGAGGATCAAAGAAACTTTTCTATTCGTCTACATTGACCGTAGCAACATTTTAACTATTTAAGATAAAGCGTTTGCATTGGGTCTGGACTGAAGAATTTATGATCTACAAAACCAAATTCAAAATAATATAATTCTTAAAATTCAATCTGAAAAAAAAAAAAAGGTAACGTGGAAAAAAAACAAAACTCAGAGAAACCAGTAAACCTCTTTTTGATTAAAAGGATTTTCAAAGTTTTATATCTGGATTTCTATTTTCTGTTCTTTGCTGGCAAAAATAATGAAATAAAATTCCCCCCATACCTACCTCCATTCCAAAGGATATTTTTGATTTTCTTGAGAGGCAGCAGGTAAGTGCCTCCTCCAGAAGTGCATCTGTACATAAAGAGGGTTATTCTTCCACTTCAACTGCTTCACTGCTGCGGATGAATTCATGGCTAATTCAATAAGCTAAAGCTTAACAGCTGAAGCAGGTGAAATAAGATCTCAAACACTAATAAGCAGAAAGTAGATCTGAAGAAACGGAGCATACAGAAATAGTCTGAGCGACAGGTAGAGCTTCTATTATACGCTGTGTTGAGAAAGTATTCACACCTTTAAAACTTTTCCACAGTTTGTTTCATGAGAACTAGAAACTTTAATGTATTTCTTTACATTGTCAATTTATGTGAAAGAATAAACAAAGCAGAGCTTTTACTTTTTAATTTTTTTAAGCCTAAACATGGTGGTATACTCATGTTTTCTGTTGCCTTTGTCCCACCCTGTCACTCCACTTCCTCTCCTAATCCAGACAGTTTCAGGCAGCAAACCGGAGCCAAACCAGTTTATCCCTAAACGCCTGTGTGGTAAGGTTGATCACTAAAATGACTCTTAGTTTAATGTTAATACTTTGCTGAAAGGGGTAGATCTTTATTTTATTTCAATATGTAATAAACTATACCGTAAATAACAATTTCTTAACTATTTTATCACTATTTTATTGGGACTTGATGTGATAAATCAACAAAACGTAGCAGTTGGTTGTGAAGTAGAATCAGTCAATCGCCTTCATTCACAGTGAACTTTTATACAGACGAGGAAAGACAATAAATCTGGCTTCCTGAATAGTGTGGTGTGCATTTACTCTCAGCCCTCTTAAATAAATACCTTCTAAAACCATTCTACTGGAATTATTTTCAGTACATAATTTTTAAAGTTTAGTCAGATTGGATAGAAAGACTGTATACATCTTTTTTGTTTTTTTCAAGAATTCAGATACATTTGTGAATTGAATTAAGGGGCTTATATCATACAAAAGAAACTATTTTTTAGGATTTAAATCTCTTTAAAATGCTATTTTTGCATCATAAAACTTAATGTAGATGTATTGTTTAAATCATTCGGCCGCGTTTGTTCCATCCTCAACAATAGTTTCCTCTATTTCACGGCTCCATTAACAGCTCTAAAAGGAGTTGGCGTGGCAAAGTTAGGAACACGCCAAGAGGATGTAATAATCCCAAAACAATTACAAACTACCTTAAGGGGAAATCACACAACAAAATGTTTTGCATTTTTATATTGGAGCTTGGAATGGACACTTAAGGATGTTTTCCTATGTGACCTGCACTTTGGTTCGGATAGCTTCAAGAACTCTGCTAGAAACCAAAGTAGATTTATGACGTGTTTTAGTCCTTAAACATGACAAAATATCCTCCATGGAAGCAGCTGATTGACAGGAAAAACAATAATTTTAACAGACTTTGTGCTGTTCAAGTGTAAAGCGCTAGCTAAATGCTCACAACATAACTGTATAGCATAGCTTTTCATCAAGAGCAAATTTATGATGCTGATACACCTTGTTGACATCCACAATAAGCTAAATTTTTGATGCAAGCAGTCTTGAAAGTTATTTGATGGTGCACAAGCAAGCCCATGTAGCTCTTTGGCTTATTGATGGCTTATGCGAAGGAGAAAACAAAGCATCTTTCCTCTGGCTTGAACCCATCCCCCCGGGAAATGAGCAATTTATCACAAAATGTATATTTTTTGGTTAAAAAAGCTACATTTCATCATAGATATGCCTAGAGTTGACTTTGGATGGCATAATAAAAGTATGATGTAGCACCTTTAAAGCTGGACTATGACTAGGCCATTGAAACAAATGATTGATCTTCCATTCAAACCATTCTATTACGCTTATTTTTCCATTATCGTCCTGCATTCAGCTCCACCCAGCTTCCATTAAAATCTGATCCACTTCACACCTTAAACCGATGAAAAACTCCCTCACAGAGCATATCTTTCACAGTAGAGATGATGTGCTGAGGATAACATGTTTTTAGCCACAAAGCCTTTTAGATGATGGCTTTTTTTTTCCATTTTGGTCCTATTTGACCCGAGAATATTCTCTCATAAGTTTGAGTCACCAAAGGGATGTAAAGAACTGCAAATAGGATTTGTTCTCAGGCTTTATTTGAATAATTCTTCCATAGAGGTCAGACTTTGGAGCAAGCCTGACTTAATAGAGTTGAGATGTTCTTCCTCTGGAACTGACAAAGAGTATGTGGAAATACAGTCTTTGTAAGATTTCCAAAGCTGTGTTTTAGTTCAGTTTTTGAAATTCTTAAATAAACACTTTAAATTTAGATCTTAAAGTTTGTCAAAGGTGTACCTTTTTTTCATTATGCTGTTCATTCTCTCTGAGACCATCAAAGAGCAGCTGGCTGGAACTGTACTAATATTATGTTGGAAATACACACCACACCTTTCAGAGTTTGTTATAAAATTTCAATTTCTTTCTATATAAAAAATACTCAATACTTTCATCTAAAATTTCATTAAAACACATTGAGGTTTGTGACTGAAATGTCAAGAAATAGGAAAATGTTCTAAAGTTGTGAATACTTAGCAAGGGACTAAACGATGCCAATAATATAACAAAGCTGCAAAATGAAAGCCTGAAAAGATAAAAACCTAACATTAAGTTGTGTGTCCAAGCAGAGGTGGGTAGAGCAGCCAGAAATATTACTCAGTTGGCTTCCCTCAAAATGTACACAGACCCTTGCATTCTTAACTTCATATTTTGGATCTTGTGCTGACATATGGTGTTGTTTGTGGAAAACATAAGTCCTAACTAACCATTTTTGATTTTTACAATTTTCCTTTAGAGTTTTATTTAACCGAGTTCTCCTCCCCAAAATGTAAGTTTTGCTTTTGAAGATCATTGTCAGAAAATGAGTTACAAAAAGTGTAAGAATCTGTGCTTTTTTAAAGTTTTATCTCTACTACAGAAAAACACTGCCAAGTCATTTCTTTCACTTCACAAATTGATTTTCTTGTTGTGTTATTTTCTTACTACCTGTTGCATCAGAAAACTTAGCCACCAACCGCTACCTGAAAATGATTGAACTTACTGTTTACCTCTAAGATACATACTTTAATGCTCAAAGCTAGGAAACTGGAGAGATAATTGTGATCTATACATCTAGAATCATACTTAATCTGGAAACTTACTACTTTTGTATACAGTGATCCTTTGCAGCACATTTCTCTTTATAATAAAGAAGAATAAGTGGCTTCTACTTAAGTCAGTGGCCAACGTCACACAGAGTAAACCAGCAGTAATGACTTTGTGGGATTCTGTAGAAATGAGATTGATTTCATTATAAATAAGATTATTGGTATTCTTCGAAATATAATTAATTCATACTGATTCGTGTTTAGACTATGACTGAGTTGAGAATTTTTGATTCAATTTTTATGTATTCATAACAGAACTCTAAGGGTTCCTTATGTTACTAACAGAGCACTCAATCTGCAGGTTTACTAGTGGTTCCTAGAATTTCTAAAATAAGAACAGGAGGCAGATCTTTTAGTTATCAGGCTCCTCTCTTGTGTGAACAACTACCATTTTTAGTCTTTGAGGCAGACATCCTGTCTACTTTTAAAGCTAGGCTTAAAACTCTCCCTTTTGATAAAGCTTAGAGTAGATTAAGTTATCCTGAGCTATCTCTACAGCTATGCTGCTATAGGCTCAGTGTACTGGAGGATATAGGGACCATCTTTTCTTACACTTCTTTTTCCTGTTTTTCAATATCTGATCATTTAAATTCTATTTTTATGTTCTGTTTTACAGTAGCTTCATCTGGCCTGCTGCTCTGTGTAGCTGTGACACTGTCCTTGAGGAATCCATCAACTGGGCTGCTGGTATCAACAGCTTCATGGTACAGATGAAAGAGTTGGACCTGTTTTTCAGTGCTTAGTCCTACGCTCTGTGTAGTAATTGAGTTAATGTGTTGTGAGTTAACTGCTGTATAAATAAAATGAATGGAACTAAGTTAAATTAAATAGGAAATTTTAATAGAAAGGTTTAAGATTTTAAATTAGCAATATATTATCCCATGTAAACAACTGGAGTGCAGTTGTTTTAAAAAAAAATAAGAATCATAATTTGGAGTTTTAGAGAACAAATTATTGAATTTTGGAATTGCCTATTAAAATGTTAAAAGGGGCTCTATAAATCAGAGTCACAATCCATTAGCTATCACTCCTGTTCAAATGTAGGTCACCGTGCATGTACGAACAAAGGCTCAATAACATCTGAGACCCCTCCACCACAGGTAATAGATCACTGGGAGGAGTGATACATCTCTTCCTATGTGTGAGCTTTGTGTGTGCGTGCACTCTTGTTTGTATAGGGCAGATGAATTAGTCACACCCTGCCTTTAAGCCAACAAGACTGTATTAATGATGACACGCTTGGCAAGCTTTTACAAGGTTTTTTTACCCCTATGACAGGAAGTAAATAATGGGCCAAATCAAACAGAACCTCTAGCAGATTGGAAAAAGTGACATCATTATTGCAGACAGTGTCACATCAAGATTGAAAAAAATAATCAAAAAAGAGGGAGAAAAAGTCAGAAAAAAATCAAACCGCATAAAACAGAGAAACAAAGACAAAGATTGGAATTAAGGCTGAAGTCAGGTATAGAAATACTAGATTGGTGTAGGGAATTATGTCTAAGAATTGATTCGTGACCTGTGATAACAGTTAGCTTTGCACTCTGCAGGAGTTTCACAGAGAAACAAGAAGCAGGGAGAGGAGGATAACACGCTATCTTTTGCCGTGACAGGCCAATTAGGCTGCTCTGTCAGGCACAGAGCAAAACACAAACACCCTGCAAACATATATAACTACACTATGGACCAGTCTTTTAATATATCTGAATACAAACAAAACAAAGTGATTGTGGTTTTGTGTTAAAATCAACTAAAATCAGTCATTAAATGTAAACCTGGATATAAATTGAAATGTAAGTCTTCAAACTGCCATGCAATTACTCCAAAGTTAACTTGGTTTCCAGTTTTTGAGCTCAATGTTGTTTCAAAGCTTTGCATTTGTGTAGCCTAATGTAAAGTTTTAAAATAATACATGGCTGTGAATGTCTAAGACTAGGTTTAAATGTTCCTTTTTTGATAAAGCTTAGAGTGACTGAGGTTATCTTGGAGTATCTCTACAATTATGCTGCTATAGTCTTAGGTTGCTGGAGGACAATAATACGATCATTTCTCTCTCTGCTACATTCTACTTCTATTCTCCGTTTTTGCAAAAATTTTTAGATTACCTTTTATCTTCTTGGTTTGGATCTTGCCATAGTAGCTTTATCTGCTCTAGCATTTTTATGACGCTGTCCTGACGGTAGGCATAGGCCATAGATGAATATAACCTCTTTACAAAGCAAGAACTTCTCCTTCAACTCCTGACAAATAATATCTTACATGAATTGTTTGCAGAAAGCCTGAAGTCCTGCTTTTTTTTTTTGAAGATTTTCCTAAACATCATCATATTACCTGTTATTGTCTGTTTTTCCTTTGAACCTGAAATGTAGGGTTTGTGGTTGAAGTGTAAACATTCAGTGTTCCGTTAAGCCATCTACAGCTCCTAGGATCATTTTGCATCCCTTTTTGCAAAGGATGTATTATTTTGTTTTCTATTTTGTGCAGCACACATCTTTTTTTCATTCTCTTACTAAAAGTAGCAAAAACATGTAATCTTGAAAAGTTATGTGAATTACATAACTTGCACTTCTTCTGAAATTCTGTACAAACATTTACTTAGGAACAAAAGAGCTTCATCCTGAATCTCTAGCGCTGTATTTACCGTGGCTTTCAAACAACTTACACTTCTTGAGCCCATCTACATCTTGTTATGCTTCAACTAAAGATTTCAACATATGTATTTAATTGGGATTTAATATTTGACCAACAGGAATTGGTGAATAAGAAAATGAAAAATTATTCATAGCTTTTCCATTGTAACCTTTTTTTTTGTGCTAATGCATGTGTCTGAGTCAATAATTTACAGAACCGCTTTTCGTTGCAGCTACACAATCAGGGCTGTTTGGGGAAGGTCTACATTCGTTTTGCACATTAAAGAGTAATTTTTTTTTTCTTCTAAGTTAGATACAGTAGCTTAAGCATTGAGAACTTGAACACTGATTTTCTTGCCTTAATATGGATTGGAAGGCTGGACTTTGACTTTCTAATGAATATATGAGCGATGGATGTCTGCAGCTCGCCAGAGTAACCGTGAACAATTTCTCTCCTTTCCCAACCTTTTTTTAATCACAGTGAGTCTGTTTTCTCACTGGTTTTAAAACAAACTTCTGAGATGTTCATAGAATTATGTTTACACATATGTATATGCAAGTAAAGTGATTTCTGATTAGCTGACTTCTTAAGGCAGCTAGTTGCACCAGATTTTATTAATTTGGTTTCGAAGTCAAAGAGACACACTTTGTAGCTTTTAAGTTGTGCACCATGTGTCCCTCTCCTCCCTATGTGAAGTTGAGTTTGCTCAGTGTTGGTCCATCCCAGAAAATTTCAATAAAATACATAGATTGAAGTTTGTGGTTGTTATATGACAAAAAAGTTCAAGCGACCTGAGGTCATATTTGCAAGGCCCTGTTTGCTTAACAAGTTTTCAAAGAGTCTCAGGTTTGCTTTGTTCATAGATGTATTGTTGTTTTTGTCATTTTAAAGTACTTAGAAATAATTATGAATCTATCCAACACAACAATTAGGCATTAAAATATAATCTAATCTGCAAAGTGGAATCAGTGTTTCTACACATAATATAATGAAGAATCAGCTGTTTAGTGCTGAAATTCTGAAAAAAAAACACAAGAGACTAGAGAGCAAAGGAGACAATATGTGACTAAAAAACCACAATAATGCAATAAAATAAATCTCTTTGTACATTCTATGTAAATATAAGTTGGGTTTAACATGCTGGTCCATGTGTGCTCCGTAATAAATGGATGATTGCACAACTGGCACATCATTTAGTGATGATGGATCTTTCTCATTTATTTTAACAATGTTTAGCAGTTGAAACAGCTGCCACAGCTTAGCTCAAGATGGAGATAAAAAGAAGATTCTGATAGTTAGGTTAAATGGTTAAAAATCCAATTCAGTGGAAGCGGAAATTTACTGACTTCCAATCACCAAAAAGGTCAAACAACTCATCCTAAACTATACATAGTTTTGATATGACTTAATAAATACAGATTTATAAATATATCTTTGATGTTGCAAATCTAACTGATGGTTAAAACTAAAGAATGTCCTGACAGGAGCTGTGATCGCTGAGAATCTAGGATTATATGGAGCATTTTGTCTGCTTGAAGCAGACCCACAGCAACATGCAGGATTATCTTCTTTGTCATGTTAGCACAGAATCTGGTTAATGTTTGCTCTCCACATAATAACTGCAGAGGAAATAAAATGAATCTAATGTATTTTATATTCTAGTGCTTTGATTGATGTATAGGCAGGGAGAGCGAATCAGGAGCAGGGAAGACTCGATCAAAATAGCCGCGTTCAGTAATCTCTCCTTCTGGACTTACCTCCCTGCTCGTCCAACATGACCAGAGTCCTGATGCCGGCATCTTTACTCTAACAGACGGACAGATGGAGAAGTCCGGACAGGGTGGAAAGGAACAGAGAGAAAGACAAAAAGGAGGAATAAAAGTGAAAGATGAGTAAAGGCCAACAAAGCAAAACGGAGCAGATCTATCAAGGCAGCAAAGGCTGCTTAAATTACATTTGAAATCACATTTATAAAGCTGATCCCGCAAAAAAAAAACAGCCTTATTGAAGGAAGTGCTGACATTAAAGATTTTCGAAAAAATGTTGGGACCCTTCTGAAGGGCAAAACATTTCATGTTCTTCGATTTCTCTTTTATTTAGGTTCATGATGTTTAAGTGACTGCAATTATCAAGAAAATGCTTGTTATGGCGTTATAGTGATATAACTGATTTTAAAGTGAAGATTTAAAGAAGTAATCGGCTAGAAAAATCTGACTTTTTTCATCTGCGTTGGGCTTCAGTAAAATCCTGATGTAAAATCCAGAGAGTGATTGGACCATCAAAATCCCCAGCAGCCCGCTCCCCACAATGCGCTCCTTTAGTCCTCCTCCTGTATGGCTGTCAACGCTGGAAGGGTGCAAACATTAGCCACCTTGCTAACAGCATTCCTTTTCCAACGTTTTATAGTGATTAAACTGTCACAAGTACAGAGAAATGAAATCAACTCTCTGCATTTAACCCATCCTCTTGGGGAGCAGTGGGCTGCCATTGTGCGGCACCAGGGGCCTCAACAATATATGGCTTTGCACAGCAAACAGGCTCCAAAGCGCCATTCTTGAATATTCAGAGGAGTAGAAAAGGACATAAGTATTAATCCAACATGTTCCTGCAGACATTATTGGGCTAAAATTAAATTTTTAAATGATTTGTTGCATTCCCAGAGAGTCAGATACATCAGGAATAAAATATTCTGAAATGATGACTCAGACAGGTTGCAATGAAAACGCATTACTGCAGCGTGTCCATGCTGTTGTTTCTCTCTGCACGAGCGTCATCATCTAATAACACACTTCAATGAGCAAACGATAACTGCGCTAACCACCATGCAAATCACTAAACAACAGTTTTTCTCTCTCTGGGCTCTTTTCTCATTGCTGATATTGAAATCTTGAGGCCATTCAGTTCATGCATGACTTAATTTTCATCAAAATGTGAAATGACCTTCTTAGAACAGTTATAGATATATATGAGGTTTTTTTTTTTTAAGTCTGCTGATTGTCTTAGGATAGAATAAATAAAAATAATTATGGGGTTTGGTGACTGATTTGTCTTTCTGGAAGACTGAAAATTAAATTCAGAAAATAAATTGTCTTTGTGAATAATTTTAGAGGCAATTGATGATTGCTTATCAAGAAAGAATCATAGGAAATTACAGGTATTAAAGGTAGACAGGTTGTGATTTTTCAAAACTACAGGACAGGATATCTGACTATGCCAGCTGGCATCCTCTATGGTGGCATCACTCATTTATGTACAGCCAGCACGCCCAACACACACACATTCAGGTCTTTTTCACACCTTACACTGAGTCACCTGGTCTTGTCCTTAAATAATCATACAAGAATATGAACATGAAAGCACCTTGTTATGGATTTATTTTGAATCACATTTTTTCTTTGCTTTTAATGCCGGTGCTTTTTCTAAAGCGAACCGTCATTCTTTAAAAGTAAACACAGCTTGCACTCTTAAATTTTCTCTTTGGATTTTTTTTTTTTTTGGATTGTTTGTTTCTACGTTCAGTCAATAAAACTGATTTTGCTTACAATCAGTAGACACATTTGTTGAGTTTTACTGCCACTCTTTCTGGGAATCATGCATCCCTGGATGAAGGTGGTTCTTCTCTGGATTAACCCCCACAAGCTGGATTCAAGGATTGACAAGAGCCCCCTCTAACATAAGTCCCTGTCCTGTAATATTCAAGCCTCAGTCAAATTTCCTACGGTCCCTGAACTGATCACTGTGATCTCCCCTTCAGACTTTCCAGTTCCGGTTCATCAGTCCACTGAGTTCCAGATCCAACTTCGGTATTTCATCTACATTTAATAAACCTGTTAAAACGTTTTTCCTTGGTCTCTGAGTGGTTCTCTGCATCTGGGTCAGATCACTTAAATCAATCATGACACAACTCCGAATTCTCTCGAGTGATGCCCGACTTTACACTAGTGAATAAAGTGAATGTGATTGGTCAATTATCAATTCAGTTCAATTCAATTCAGTTTATTTTTATAGCGCCAAATTCACAACACATGTCATCTCAAGGCACTTTACAGTTCAACCAGATCATACAGTCAAATTGATACAAAGTGTTCTATCTAAGTAAAACCAGTTGATTCATTGAATCATTGATTCAAATACAATCCCTCAAACTAAGCATGCTTGTAGCGACAGTGGAGAAGAAAAATTCCCTTTTAACAGGAAGAAACCTCCAGCAGAACCAGGCTCAGTGTGAGCGGCCATCTGCTGAGGCCGACTGGGGTTCAAGGAGACAGAAGCAGAGACACAAAAAGCAGCTGTAAAAGGCGGCCCCGTCCAGGAAACACACAGCCAAGCAGACAAGCTACAAGGCAGCTCCCATGTCAGAGGATGAAGAGAGCACATCCACTCATTCATGGTCAGAGAAACAGGACCACACCGGAAAACAGGCCGATCTCCAGCATCTATAAACAAGGGTCGATCAAAGGGGGTCGATCCATTTTTTATTTAGAGGAGGAAAGCGGGGACGAAGATGTTGTGGAAGAGGACGCCAGGGCGGCAGAAGCTTGGTTTGGTGTAGAAGGCTTCCAGCCGTCCATGTTTGAGCCCTTGCCTCGCAACGCTGCCAGTTCTGTTAGCTCTACGCCTGCCGAAGACACAGACGTCCATCCCGGTGAACACTGGGACGCAACTCAATGGGAGTAAATTGTTCTTATTTCTTATTTGAACCGTTGCCTATATTAGCTGCGACATGGGAATCAAGATGCTTTGATCGTCAAAATGTGATTGACAGATGACTGTTGATATATGATTGGCTGAATTTAGGTGTTCAGGCTGACATAGAACTAACTGGCCTGCAGAAGATAACGAGAAAAAAATATGATTTTAAGAAATTTTCTAACTTTGACATTTAAATATGACTTCCATACGACTTTAAAACTATGTTTTACAGATCACATCATGGGACGGAGTGAGGAGGAGGACGCATTGGTCTGCATGGATGTTAGCGACATTTGTACCGGGCTTGGAGTGAAGGGAATTAGATCAGTAAAACGCAATTTGAAAGGAACACAATTTATGAAACTCTTCTGAAAAAGAAAAAAAAAAGAAAAAAAATGTAAAATCTGAGAAAGAAGTTTAAAAATACTATGCAAGAGTTTAGATCAAATCCTGTAAACAAATTAGATCTTAATACAGCAACAAAACAAGAGCTTAAAAGAATTCCCCTTTGCACACACGAAGCCATCTAGGTTCAAAGGTTATAAAATCCACTTTCCTGCACTTGTGGAGCTCACAGGCATGATAATCTTCTCATGACAGAGAGTGTCCTGAGCTTCCAGCAGCAAAATGACAGATTAGCTCGAACCATTCATGCATAAAGCAACCAGTTCAACATTTCAAAGATCAGAGAAGAAAATGTTTACTTTTTTTCCATGAGCTAAACCTGTTTTTTTTATTTTTTATTTTTTTCCTGAAGTGAGGCTTTTACCATATATATGTTTTTAATTAAAGAACACAGATAAATGTGTCATCATAGAAGAAATTGTAATTTGTTAAAAAACCAACTATCTCTGAGGTGGCTGTGAAAATATTGAACTTGAAAAAAGTCTTTATAGATATATAACAGAAAAAAATATATATTTTTTTGCTTTTAGCAGACAAAACATAATTGTCAGTACACTTTGTGTTTTTTAGTAAAGCACAGGTAAAGTGTATCAGTTCTTCACCCGGCATTGTGAATCCTCAGATTTTAATCCTTCTAAGATATTTTATTTAAAAACAGGTTGGATTTAAAGTAAACTATGCCAGGCCTAAACAAACAGAACTGACATGAGGAAACAGAACCAGAGTGCTTTCACTGCTCTGATCGCTTGCCAACTTATTCAATTAGCATAAGCTTCACTATAAGCCCTCTGAGCAGCGGTCACAGTGTACCAGCACGTGTTTAAGGGTATCCCAGAGTATCCTGCACGTAGGAAAGCCATCTGCAGAGCTGCTTTGTGACAGATGTATAAACTACTGACTCCAAGTAATACTCAAAATTCTCAAAAAAATAGCACTAAAAACTTCAACAAATCTCAGGACATTTAGGAAGGAATAAGCAGGATTCTCTCAGCATTATTTATCATGAAAGGTCGGATATTCATCCAGTAAATGAAAAGCCTTATCTCTGGTGGAGATAAGGGTTCAGGTTGGCTGCAGGCCTTGGTTCATCACTCTATCTGCTGTTTGGTCGTATTAAAAGATAGAAGCCTGTCCAGAGGCTGGATTAAGGTTATGTGTCTGAAAGAGCTTCACATATGAAAATAACAAGAGGTCCAACATACAGAACTGTTAGGAATATAAAATGAAAAAAACTGAAAAACTAGTAGTTAAAGGTTATAAGCTACAACTATAAGCAATCAATTTTCTAAAATAATACTAAATAAACAGTGCAGATTAAAAGTATTATTTTTTCTGAAAAAGGGATATAAATAATTGTTTTGTATAGTTAAAGTCATAAGGAAGTCATATTTAAATGTCAAATCATTCTGGCTCAAACATGTATATAAATGTTCTCTTTATCAGACCATATTGTCCCAAAAGTTAGAAAATTTCTATAAAAAAAAAAAAGTCCTGTCTTACAATCTGTGGTTTTTTTTCATTATCTTATGCAGGCCAGTTCGTTATACGTCAGCTTGTACACCTAAAATCAGCCAATCATATATCAACGGTCATCTGTCAATCAAATTTTTTTTGTCATAGCATCTTAATTAATATGTTGCAGCTAATATACGCAACGGTTTAAATAAGAAATCAGAATCATTTCCTTTGCCATTGAGTTGCGTCCCAGTGTTCACGGGGATGGACGTCTGTGTCTTCGGCAGGCGTAGAGCTAACAGAACTGGCAGCGTTGCGAGGCAAGGGCTCAAACATGGACGGCTGGAAGCCTTCTACACCAAACCAAGCTTCTGCCGCCCTGGCGTCCTCTTCCACAACATCTTCGTCCCCGCTTTCCTCCTCTAAATAAAAAATGGATGACGGAGGAGACTCATCCACGACCTCCGATAAACCAGCCACAACTAAACTTACTTGCCAGAACAATCCCGCCCCCCTCGTGAAACGACCAATCACATTCACTTTATTCACTCGTGTAAAGTCGTGCACCACTCGGGAGACTCCAACTGCAACCGTTGGAAGAGTCGCTTCCCTACAACTTTTAAAAGTGCAAAATATTTACTTCTAGTTATGCAAACGTAGACACAAATGGATTCTGCAGCGATAGAAACAGTTGCTGAGTTTAGCAGCTGCTTCCTGCGAAGGCCGGATTCCTCGGCAGATTACATCATAGCCGGGTGCCGTGTTTGGAATGGAAGACTCCTCGTTATGTGGCCGACAAATGCAGCCTCCTTTTTGCCCGTTTTTGAAGGACCGGTCCTTTGTATCCTCCGTAGCCTAGAGTATCCCGTGATTCACTGCGAGTCCAAGCAAGCCGGCTGCTCCGCTCTCAGAGGAACAAGGTATTGGCGCAGAACAGTGGTGAATATTGGAAGTACAGTTTAATATAATACAAGTATGTGAATAGTTCCATCTGAAATTAATAAAAATAGTTGTTGTAAATGGAAATTATGTCATATCTGTGGCGGGAAATGTTTGGTTCATTGAAAGATTTTATGTGTCCCTGTGAAAACGGGTTTGGCTGAAAGTTAAGCTCAGATTCCAATATTTCTGCAGTGTGGGGATTATAATTGTGATATCTGAGACAACGGTACTGCTGCTGAAGCTCCTCCAAAATGTTTTTAACATCCAGAACAGTAGTAAGAAGTTCAGCATCCATTCTTTGCCTGCTTTGTGTGTCAACTGTCACGGTTACTGGGTGACAGATGGTACGCTATGGAAGGGCCGGAGACAGACTTCAATTTATAAAGTGAAGACATTATTTCAATTTTCAAGGTAGCATGTTCTTATTACATTTTCAAAATTCATTCATAGTTTTACATATGTTTTCAATTATCTATCCATTTTCCATCCCTCTTCTCCCAGCGTGTGTTGGCGAGGTGTGAATGAGAGCGAGAGGCGGGGCACACCCCCACCAGTCCATCACAGGGCAACACAGAAACAAACAGGACAAACAAACATTCACAGACACACTCATAAGGAGAATCTAGAGAAGCCAGTTAACCTAACAGTCATGTTTCTGGACTGTGGGAGGAAGCCGGAGTACCCGGAGAGAACCCACGCATGCTCAGGGAGAACATCCAAACTACCTGCAGAAAGACCCCGGACCGGATATCCACCCAAAACCTTCTTGCTACAAGACAGCACCACTAAACTGCCCATTTTAATAACATTTTGTCTGATGTTATTTAATCGAAAATGTATTAGTTTTTATAATTTAATGATATGTAGATTAGAAAACTAAATGTTACATCTACTTTATTTCATGGTACATGTATTTCTTTTATTAATTACAATATATATATATTTATTAGATATTTGACCCTCCATATGCAGTATTATCAGCTTATTTTGGCTTGCATAGCAATGTTCATGCATTTTAAGACAAAATAATGTTATCTTTTGTAGAAATGTCTGCTGAAATGTTCTTTAACTAGAAATCTAGTTAACATGTAGAGCTGAAGTACGGCATATTATAGGACCGTAGTACATTTGCAAAAGTTGAAATGAAAATGTTACGACTGATGATTATCGAATTCTCTGTAAATGTCAACAGATGCATGTTCCTGATAGACTGGACTCACCTCCTCGACCAGAGCCAGCATACGCCGAGTACTCTCCAGGGACTGCAAACACACAAAGAACAAATTAGCTGAGAGCCCAAAAAGCAGACAGAGATGCACATTCCAGGATCTGCAATGAAGATCTTAAGGACATCTCAAAGACTTTTATTGGAAAAAGATAAATTCCTAAGACTCTTTGGTAATAAGCTGGAGAATAGAAAAATAAATGATGTGGACAGATCTCCTGATATAATTAAGATGGGTTATTCACCATCTCTTGTCCAACAGGTTAATTGAGTGATTTCTACCTTTCTTTAGCTAATCCTCCAGGATCTTTTCCAAAGTAAATCATTTCTTCAGCTATAATTCCTTGCATTTCTAAGCCCTGATACCTCTTTTCCCTCAGAATTTCTCATCTAGCGTATCCTCCTCTGCCTCTCTAACATTTAAACCATTTTCTCCATCTATGGCCGCCTCTCGCTCGGCTCTGCATTATCTCCTCATAAATGTTTAATACGTCCATCTAAGCCAACCTATTATTCTGATGCACTGAAATATCTTTTCTTCCTGAAATCCTCTCAACTCATTAAAGAGGCCAAAGTTCTTTCTTATCCCACCTACAAGGATTTACATTCCTGACAGAAAAAAAGAGCCTTTGAGGAGCAGCTGCTGAAACAAGGAGTCGTTGAATTATTAGAGCGACTGTTTCTGAAAGCCTCTGAGCTTTTGCTGAACATTTGTGTGTCCTTATAAGAACGGGCCATTTTAAAATGTCAAATTATAACTGGCATGTCACAAAGCACTGCTCTTTTCAGAGGAGACCACATTTAGAATTGTCTGCTGCCTCAGGGAGGGAATTTTGCTCCATTGTTGTTCCAAGAACACATTTTGCAGATTGAATTAAAAAAGAAAACACCTTTTTTTAAATGGTAATTTGGACCAAAAAAAAGAAATATATTCCAAAAAAGATCTTCTAAGAAAGAAATTCTTTGTGGTTTTTAAGACATTTTACTTTTTCCATAATAATTTTCTTTAATTCATTTTTTTTTTACTGAATTCATATTTCAAATATTCATATTCAAATTTCTTTTTTTTCTAATTATTTCATTATTCAGATTAATTATTTCAAATGTTATTTAAAATTAAATTTTTTCAGATTGAGTCTGAAGATGCATTTATTAGTCTGCATGGAGGCTGATAATGAAATAAACACTAATTATAGCCTTCAAGTTGGTTTGTTCACCAACACCATGACGTTTCGCGCCACACCCCCTTCCTTAGACTTAAAACAGCAGGGATGGCAGCCAGAGTATTTCATTGGTCAATGTGTGTAACAGTGTATGGAGAGCCATTTCAGCCAAAATTAAATAAATAAATAAATGGGTGAAATAAATAAAAAATGTGTTAAATAAATAATTTAGTTTTTTCATTAAACCAATTTTTAATTTATTTATTTTTCATATTATCAATTTCCCAATTTCTCTTTTTCATTTATCTATTTGTCATTTATCCCTTTATCCATTTACCCATTTTTCATTAATCCAATTCTCATTTAACCACTTTTCAATATCCCTTTTTCATTAAGCCAATTTTTTTATTTATTTATTTTTCAGATTATCTATTTCTCAATTTCTGTTTTATCTGTTTTTCATTTATCTATTTTTCATTTGTCCATTTTTCATTTATCCCTTTATATTTTTGTATGTAAGGTTTCTGTTTCTGTTATGTTTTTCTTTTGATGATCACTTTTGCTTTGCTCTTTGTTTTATAGTTTTTTTATGGTTTGATTCTTATTTTGTTGTGTTCTTTGGGTTTTTCTCAGTTACTGTCTCAGTCTTGGTTCTGTTATATTTTCTTTTTAGTGTTCAGTTTTTCTTTACTCCTTGTTTTCTAGTTTTAGTGGTTTTATTTTTATTTTTGCTGTATTTCATTCTTAGTTACTGTTTCAGTCTTGGGTCTGCTTTGTTTTTCTTTTGAGTTTTCTGTTTTGCTTTACTCCATGTTTTATATTCTTTGTGGTTTAAATATTATTTTGTTGTGTTTTCTAGTTATTTCCAGTCTTCTAGGTTTTTTATTTGTTCCCCTCTGCTGCCCTCTTGTGTTCTCCTTTTTCCCTAGCTCTTTTCCTCTCCTGCCCTGTGCTCACCTGTTCCCAATCTGCTCATTAGTCTTCTCTTTGTCTCAGTCTCCTTTAAATGCTCTCCCTCTTCAGTTCTTGTTTGCTGGGTCCTCGTCTAACCTTGTCTGTCTTCCTCCAACTTGTCTCTCTGAGCCTTCCTCCTGGTTACAGTTCTTCCCCTGATGACTCCGTGTTTTTTTGGGTAACGTTTGACTTTTTTTTTTTTTTTTTTTTTTTATGGATCTCCTGGTTTCCTGTTAATTTAAACTTTGTTTACATTTTGGATTTTTGGATAACCTACCTCTGTTTTCAGTTCTTTAAATTCATCATTAAATTTACTTACAATTCACCTCTGCCTTCCTGCCTCTGCTTTTGGGTCCTCAACCCATAACCAAATCCTGACACTTTGCATTGGGGTTGTGGTGTAGAGAACGGGATCTGTGAACCACTATTTGAAATTACTGCAATTCATAAAACTCAATCTGAAAATATAAAAATAAATAAATACCTTTGATAAAATAAAAAGCTACATGTCAAGAAAATTTTTTTTCTTTTTTTTTTGATGAAAATTTTAAAGTTTCATTGCTGGATTGCAGTTTTATTTTTTTATTTCCATTTAAAAAAACATGTTTTTTTTTGTTTGCACTAATAATGAAACAAAATTCCCTCCATACACCCACCATCTACTTTTAATTTTGTATATATTCAATCTACTTTATTTCTTTCACTAAGAGCAGGCAGAACACCGGAAAATTATTCGGACAAAAACAGAAAAAAGGTGAACTAAGTGTCTAAATGTACCTCATCGGTGATCTGGTCTGCACGTGTCTGCAGGTCGGCCAGCTCATTGCGCATGTCCGCTTCGTCTGCCATTATGACTGCTGAACTTCACTTCTGTCAAAAGAAACAGGAGAGACAGAAAACCATAAAGGTTAGCATGGCGGTCGGTCCATCCCTGCTTTTCCAGGAGCGATCGATAATTAGTTTTGTATTGATCTGCTTCTCCTTACGTAATTGAGTTTCTGAATTACTATTGCCTTATTTAGTTTAGTTTCATTGCTTAATTTCTTTTGGCATTTACTGTCAAGTTTCTCTGCCCTTTAGACTGTTTGCTCTGTTTCAATACATTTTTTTTTTAAGTTCCTATATCTACTTTCAAACCTAAGACATGTGATCACCAAAAAGACCAAGTGCTAAAAAGATCGATCAGATTACTAAAAGAAAGGGGTACATAGAAAGATTTTGGGGTTCAA
Organism: Cyprinodon tularosa; assembly: GCF_016077235.1. Taxonomy (NCBI): domain Eukaryota; kingdom Metazoa; phylum Chordata; class Actinopteri; order Cyprinodontiformes; family Cyprinodontidae; genus Cyprinodon; species Cyprinodon tularosa. The sequence continues at coordinate 673,686 of NW_024039319.1, forward strand.
CAAGATATCTTAAAATAGCCAAGAATACCACAGATAACCCGGCAGAGAAGAAATAAAATAAAATAAAAACATATTAGGCATGTCAAAGTTAAAATAGATTGTCACCTCATTCCAAAAAAAACATTCTATTATTTTCTTGCTCCTAATTAAAAGGCCATGCTCCACGCTTTGAATATTATCAACGATAGTCATCTACTGTTTCAATAGGAGGAGGAGCCATAGTTTAGGCAAGGTGTGTTAACTCTCTATTGCATAATTCAATACCAAGACAATTCAAAAGTGCTTTACATTATTATAGCGATAAAATAAAAATAAAAGTTGTCTGGGAGGTTGATACATAGTCAGCAGTTTCTAGCTGTAGTAGCTAAAGCTGTGAGCTAACCCTATATCTCTCTTCCTTTGGTCGGAAGATTATTACCTTAGTTTTGTTTTTATTCAGTTAGAGAAATTGATGGTGCATCCATATATTGATCTGTTCTAAGCATCTAGCCAACGCTCTGATGGGTTCATAGTCACCTGGTAACAAGGCTGTGTGTCGTGTGCATAGTTATGGTAACTAATCTGGTTGTCTGCTATAATCTAAGCATGTAGATGTTAAATAGTAAGGGCCCAAGAATGGAGCCTTCAGGAACCCCACATGTGATTTATCTGCTCTCTGATTTAGTTGTTCCCTACAGACACATAGAACTCCCTGTCCTTCAGGTAGGATTTATACCATTCCAGATGCTCTAATAAAGTCAAGTGATCAACAGTATCAAACGCTGCACTGAGGTCCGATAATACCAGCAATGTGTTTCTTTCAGAGTCTGCTGATGAAGATTCTCAGTCATCCAGGTCATAGTCATTCCGTAAAAATTTAAAAAATATCCACTGGACTTGGTTTCCAAGGTTTGAAGACGTTTCCAGATGGAACCAAACGACCCATTCATCGGTTACCATTTGCATGTTTCCAAGCGATACAAGGCTTTGTCTATATAAGACTCAAACTCACTGCGGATCCAGACACTTGAATTGAGAAAGCTTCCTGGAGAGGTGGAGAAACGTCTTCAAATCTTGGAAACCAAGTCCAGTGGATATTTTTTGAATTTTTACGGAATTCTTTCAGAGTCTGATTTTATATGGATGTCATTGAACACCTCAATCAGGGCAGTTTGTGTACTTTGGCTGGAACGGAAACCTGATTGGAAGACATTAAAGCGTCATTGTTAAGAAGGTATTTAACTGTTGAAACACAACTTTTTCCATCTTTCTGATGAAGGGGCAGTTTGAGATGGGTCTGTAGTTCAAGCTTCTCTTTTTCAACCATGATTTGATAACTAGACCTTTCTCTCTGCTATCATTGTGATTTTTAGGATATATCTATCAGCTTTTGATGTATTTGAGCTTATAATCCCTGAATAAAAAGATAAGCGACAAAATGTGATGCTATATCCCAAAACCTCTGACAATCTGATGAACTTCCTCTCAGAAGATGAGCCACCTAAAAAAGAGTCGCCAGCAGAGCAACGGCCACATCCCTGCCAGCACACGAGTGAAAGACCATGTTTACATACTTATTTAAAAAATGCCTGTTACAGTTTTACCTGGAGATATTGCTCCATATTTTTGAGTTTGTAGAAGTATATTGTACTTTATTTGTAGGTGTATTCTCCTTAAAGGTATAGTGGAGGATGTTGGGTGAGTTTTTTCATAAATACGTGAAAATCCTCCACTATACCTTAAACATAAATCCTGAAGTGAGCCTTTGACCTTTTTCTCTTAGACTTAGACAACTTTTTCTATCATTTTGTATACACAGCGTGTATTCCAAACAAACTTTTGTTTAGTACAGCCTTTCAGACAGTAAATGAACATTTTCATTCCATAAAGTGCACCAAAGTCAAATGTAAACAGTGTTGGAGAAAAAACATGGTAAAGAAAATGCATTGATATGGAAGTTCAGAGCATTAATATATATGGTGCAAATATGCAGTATTTTTGATTTGATGTTATCAGTTTGATGCAGAGTCTGTGACATGATCTAGAGTTTCTTCAACAGTTCAGCTGTCTGATGGCGTTGAGGAAGAAACTGTTGCAGAATCGAAATATAAAAACTGTTGCAGAAACCGAACATAAAGATAAAAATTGAAACTGTAAAATTTGATGAATAAATAAAATATATGAAAAAACAAAATCTGAGCAAAAACAATACTGCCAATCCATTTTTCTAAATGTCATTTCTGGATTGCGTTTTCTTTCTTGACTTACATTTACAAAACATGTTATTTACTTGCAACAATAATGGAACAAAATTCACTCCATATAACGATGGCCTGAGATTCCTAAGCTAATTACACTTGCATGTTATTTTTTGAATACTAGCGTCTATAAATAGCCAAATGCCATTGTTAGGCTCAGTGCTGAAAATACAAGCAGAAGGGCATAATAATGAAGAAAGAGGCAAAGGAGAAGAACATTTGTCAGGAGGATGGAGTACCAGAACCACATGCACAGAGGTCAGAATGAAGCCGACAAAGGCTGAGGGGATTGGGACACAAAAAGATCAGCTATGATTCCTTCCTTCCTTTCCTGTCTCACACTCTGCTTCACTCTCTATCTCTGTCTCATTCAATTAGGACTTTAACAAGGCAAATAATGTGATCTGCTTCAATCAGAGCTCATTTGTGAGTATAACACCTTTAGTTTCGACTCACACTTGAGAATTTTCGCTCAAGCGTAGCTTGATATAAATTTAACAACCCAACAGCTTGCAGCGCAGCCTCATTAAAGCTTTATGTGATTTAATCTAATGCATCATAGAGTGTATGAAAGGAACTGAAACACTGCTGCTTCAGGAACTGTATCGAGGAGTTTTTAATAGTCCAAAATTGCACAATTGAAAATAACTTGTCAAAAGTTAAAGTTTGCAGGTTTTTCATTTTAACCTTGGTTTTTGGTTCATCTCCTGAATTTATCCATCAGTAAGGAGATGTCTGAGGTGAGCTGACGAGTCACAGCTGGATGTTTGATAAAGTACCTCCTTGTTATGTCTCACCTTCTCTCCGTATGACTCTTTCCTCCTTCCCTGCGGAGTCGTCATGCCGGTTAATAATTGAACATGTGTCGGGGAGAGAGATGGAGGGAAGAGGCAGGAAAAAATGCTGCACTCAAAGTGCTTCTACCCGCTCATATGCTCTCTCTCTCTCTCTCTCTTCATATGTATCAGGGTGTGTTAGTTGCTGTCTATTGAGCCTGGCAAGGAAAAAATGAAATATTTATGTAGGAATTTTTGTCTTTTAGCAATTTGACTGATGCTGTTTACCTTTAACAATGTGTCCATATACTGTCTGAAAAGCTGTACTCAACAAAATTTTGTTTTGTATACACAACTGACTTTATATGAATCTAACACCACAGTGAAAAGGTGAGTGCTGTTTTTCACTCTTGACTGTTATGTTATTCTTATAAATTTTTTCTAAGGTCCACATTTGTGTGACCATTTTTTTCTACAATGTTTTTGCTGTTTTAAACACCAAAATGTCTCCATTGTGGGACAATAAAAGGGATTTTCTATTATATTCTAATTTGGATAAATAGGTTTGATCTAATTCTGCAGGTTATTCTTCTTATTCTTATATTGACTAATTCCTGAAAGTAAGAGCAGTATGACAGCCTTTAACAACATAAACAAGTCTTAATACAAGTGTATTTACCCTCAATTTAGTAATCTCAGTTAAATGTGACAATTTGCCAATGGAATTAGTATTTTTACTCTTAAGATAAGATAATTAGTTAAAGGAAAATTCTGGTTTTTAACACTTTTAGCCCATTTTCTGTAGTGTCCAGGATGAAATCGAATGATTGACACCAAAATGTTGACGATTGGTCCTGTCTCTGCTATTTGGCTCATGCAGGATCCCCCCCTGGCTGCTTCAGAATGGCTTCCATAGTGCATGTCCGATAATGTCCTTAAAACAACCTTAAACGTTCTTTTTTTAAAATATGCTACTCACCGGGTCGTCAGCGCTGTTCAATGATGTTCCAAAAAAAGTTTTGTGAAGAAAAAACGTTCCTGTAGTGTTTTATTTAGCATTTTGTAAATCCCAGAACTATTTTTTCCGATACATCACAACCGCTTATAAACTTCCGCTTCCCGTTCGAATCTGAAGCGTTATACACTCCAGACCACTTGTTGGCGACGGTATCCTCTACCGTCAAACTCAAAGTCCAATATGTCCTCCTCAAGAATCCACCTTTCGTATTCCATTTTCAGAGTTTTTTAAAGTGTTTAACAGAGACGTTAGCACCTCGACGTCGGAGGACACAGAGTGAAGCAGAAACACTTGGGCCTTGCGAAAAGACTACAACTAAGCGTAAACAGGCTCCATTTCCGTTTCCGGTGGCGGAGGGATATTGACTATTGCAACAGAACTCAATGGGATTTACAAAATGCTAAATAAAACACTACAGGAACGTTTTTTCTTTACGAAACTTTTTTTGGAACGTCATTGAACAGCGCTGACTACCCGGTGAGTAGCATATTTTTAAAAAACAACGTTTAAGGTTGTTTTAAGGACATTATCGGACATGCACTATGGAAGCCATTCTGAAGCAGCCAGGGGGGGATTCTGCATGAGCCAAATAGCAGAGACAGGACCAATTGTCAAAATTTTGGTGTCGATCATTTGATTTCATCCTGGACACTACAGAAAATGGGCTAAAAGTGTTAAAAACCGGAATTTTCCTTTAATATGCACTTGTAATAAGACAATGCAATTGCTTTTTCTTATTTTAAATGTAAATTATCTTGTTCCATTGGCAAAGTGTCTCAAGACAGAATGCACTTATTTTTAGAAAAAAAAAACTACTTATTTAGATTTCTTTTTTTTTTTTGCAGTGTACTCTAACCTCAAACTCAACGCTATTTCTGACATTTTGAATTGAAAAAACTTCCTGGATGGGAAGCGAAACGTCTTCAAACTTGGAAACAAAGTCCAGTGGATTGTTTTTGAACTTTTTTGGAACACCATAGAGAGCGTTCTGACCAGCTGTCTCACTGTGTGGTGTGGAGGCTGCAGCGCCTCAGACTGGAAGAAAGTGAGAAGGTGAGAACAGCAGAGAGGATCATCGGGGCTCCTCTTCCCTCCATAAAAGACATTTCATCCCAGCGCTGCCTGTCCCGAGACTGTAAAAATATCAATGACCCCTCACCCCCCCACCATGGACTGTTCTCCCTGCTGCCCTCTGGGAAGAGGCTTCACAGCATTCGATGCAGGTCCAGCAGGCTCTGCAACAGCTTTTTCCCCTCTGTCATCAGTCTGTGGAGCTGTTGATAACTTTAATTAAGTCAAAAATCGGGACTCTGCATCGCACTGTAATCATCATACTTGCACTACATGGTGAATCTTGAAATTAGAACTCAACTCTGTTTCTACCACATTTTGCATCATATCTATTTATTAATTTTTGCACTGCTCTGAACCTTCCACATTATTGCCTTTTAGCACCATGTCTCTCATATCTTGTTTACATTTTGATCACTGATGAACTTTATAAATGGAAATGTTCATTTCACTGCTAAGCTGCTCATACACTGTTGAAAAAGCTGTATGCATCGAAATTACGTTTTGTTCATACTGTGTGTATACAAAAATGACTGACTGAGAGTGTTTGATTCAATATATTTTGACCTATATCAATATAGATAATAATTTGTAATAATGGCATGCCATTAAATAAAGCTAAAACATCTTGGCAAATAAATAAATGACAAAACAGGTCAATATTTTCTTAAATATATATATATTTTTTTATTTAATATGGAAATGTATTCAGTTTATGGAATACGTATGTATTTAATTTTAAATAAAGTGTCTCTCCTTGTTTTTCTGCCTGACATAAAAAGTAAAATGCAATACAAACAGGATAAAATGTTGTTAAATGTTTAGGAGGCCCAGATAAGCTTAACAATAGGCTTTTGGTCATCTCTTCCTGTCACCATCTCCTTCCTTTATGCATCCTCCCTCTGATCTGCTGTGTTATCGATCTGATTGATTATCCTTTAGCTGTTACACTGCTTCCTGTGAACTCACACACCAACAACACATGTACTTCTTTTTTTTTAAGTTTGAAAACAGTGGCTTGTTGTAAACTGAGTAATAGTTATTTTGTTTATTATTGATACAATATCTTCATATAGTTTAACACCAGGGGGATCCACTGACCCCCTCATTTCATGTCATAAGAATACTTGTAATTAGTAAGCACTAACTTGCCTAAAAGCCCATTACGCCTTCAAATTAAATGTCAATTAACCAAAACATGTATCGTATATTCTAAAACATGTATTTCATATGAGATGTCATCTAATACTAATAAATCAGTTGCTAGGATACCATTTGTAAATGTAACTATTTATATGCCCTGTGTGAATAATTTCTGAGTTCATAAGTAATAAGTGAGCAAAATTTTCCAAAAGATGAAAAGGAAATTTAAAAGTGGAGACTTTTCCAATTTTTTAGCAAAAAAAAAGGACTGTGAGATTTGTGAAAAGAAAAATGATGGAGAAACCATGAGGGTCACAAGTAAAGGAGAAAGTGTTGGAGAAAGACTCCTCTTTCCAACTGAAACTAATGTGTTAACGCGTTTTTATCAAACATGGGTCGACCTGCTAACAATCAGCATTTGGCTCCTATCCATTGGCAAAATAAGCTGGTCCCACACAGCGGTGTGTCTGGTGAAGCCATCACACTGAGTTAGCATTGACGATGTCACCAGGGTGACAGAAATCAGGAAAGTAAACAATGGAGAGCAACATGGAAGGAAGCCAGGGCGTAGTCAGTGTGCTTTATTGTTTCTCTCTATTATCTGTCTGAATCCCTCTCACCAGAGCTGCTCCATGTTTATCGAATGTTAACAGAGTTATTTAGGCTTGTAGGATCAGAAGCGACTGGCACGGTGAGTTGATGTCCGTACGTTGTGTTAAATGGTGTGCTATAAATTAAAGGATCAACCCCGCTCTGGTGTTCAGACAGCATGCCAATCATAGCCGAGGTGATTTTGACGCGGGTCGCTTGCAGAGTCATTTGACACGGATATAGATGCGTCAGTGAGCTGTTCCCACTGCCACTAAAAGCCGATTGTTCCCGGGTTTAAACAGATTTTTCGAACAGTAAGAAAGGGGAAAAGAGTGTTTTTTTAAGGTTCTTTTGTTTATTCCATTTAAATATGAGACATTTATACTGCACAGACATCAAAACCTCGGCCCATTATTGATCTCAGATCTGGGCTAGGTTGATAGCTATACTTCCTGTTTACTAAAGGCAAAGCCTCACGTCAACATTACACTTTTTATAGCATCATTAATTCACTCCAACGGATGGAAACGCATCTAATTAGTATTATTTATTTATCTTTTTTTACTTTTTAGAAAGTTGGCTCAAAACTTTTGTGGATCACATGTGGATGAAAAAACCCAACCCCCACCCCCCCATGTGAAATATTTTTAGATCCGGCCCTGCCTAACAAAGTTCATCAACTGCTCCCTGAATTAGTCATTTCTAGCAGTCACTACATTTTTTTTAAATAAATAAGAATGAGTGAAATTAGTTAAAAAGGAATACAATACTTAAGTACATTTATTTTAAATACTCTAAAATCCTTATTATTAAATCTATGAAGAAAAACCTGACTAGTCAAGAAGCAATTCAATCTGATATTTTAACTACAGGGTTTAACCTTTTTAAAGAGTTAGTTTCAGACTTCTACGTATCACCTCCCGTCAGTGTTTCTTTTCCTTCCTATTAAACATCCCTTAAATCCAGACACAGCTGCAGTGAAGCTGACGTACAGCAGAGTCCCAGCGTCCCCATCCCCCACCAGAGGCCTGCTGGCCGTCACTCGTCTTGAATGACAGCTGCTGGAAGGACTGTCCTGCCAGGCTCAGCCCGTGGAGAGATTAAGTCAGCGAGGAAAGAGGATTTAGCCTCCACTGTTTTCTCCACACTTCCTCCCTCTCTCTCTCTCTTTCTCTCATCTGACTTTATCTCCTGCCGTCTTCTTTTTACTTCATCTTCAACGCCCTCTCTGTCTATAAATACATCCACTGTGTCTCTGGGTGAGCGGGTATTACTGTACATTACAAAAGACTTGGGGTGAAATGCTTTCTATGAACTTTCTTTGGCTTCTTCAGCAGCAGCTGACAGATAAAAACAACAGCGACTCCACTTGTGGCTGGAAGCAGCTGGTGTTGCTTTGCTGTTGGAAAGAACGGCAGAAATGGAGCGAGAAGAAATTGAATCATACCAGGAGATTCAGAGAGACACTGAAAGGGCAGCGATGAATTATTCATTGGAATGTTAATAGAATTAATCCTAAAAGTGTGACAAAAATCCTAAAAAAAACAGTGTATATTGGATGTCACATCATGCTTTCTCTGCTTGTGAATTTGGGTAAAATGAGCTTTTTTACCTACGTGTATTGACTTTTTTTTTTTTTTTTTTTTTTACTCCATCAGAGAGCCACCTTGATACAACCAGCTCCTTCTGAGGCCCAAAATCCTGAGGAAACATTTTCAACTAAAACAGGGAACAGTTGCATCATTCATTCAAACTCAATGAGAAACGTGTAAACAAAAAACACAAGCAAAGAGTTTCCCTTAAATAGAAGCATGGAGCGGCTGCAGTAGTTTGACGTGACCTAATATCATCATCATTATTATTAAAACCTCCTCCTTATATTTATTTTCAGAGTATGATTATTGCCCATAAGAAAAACTTCTGTGTTTCTACAGTAGTCAAAAAAAGTTTGACCTATTTAAGCTCAGCATCATTTCTGTGCCTTTATGGATACAGATGTTTTTGCTCTCTAACCATAGAGACTTTAGTTTTTTATGAAACCACTGATTCAGGCTCTATGGTGGGAATTTTGTTCCAATAAAGGGAAATTTAAAAAAAAATATATATAACAAAGTAAAAGTTAAACGCAATAAAAATTTTCTTTTCATCTGCAAGCATCATGATTAGGAAAATATAGCCCACAAATTTATGAACCCACAGTTGAAACAAATACCATCTAGAAAAGAATCTTTAATAATTATAATTTAGAGTAAAAAAAAGGTTTGAGAGTTTTTATTATGCTGATTTTATATCAAATTTTTCTTTCACATCTCATAACATTTGATTGTTTTAATTTTTATGTTTTTAGATCTATTTTTAATATTCTATATTTTCTTTTTTTTCAGATTACGTTTTACAGATTGCATTTGTTTTTCCTTAGAATTAGTATTTTTTCAGATCAATATATATCATCTTTAAGTATAATTATACAGTATATATATATATATAAAAAAAAAAAAAAAAAAAAAAAATATATATATATATATATATATATATATATATATATATATATATATATATATATATATATATATATATATATATATTTTTTTTTTTTTTTTTGTGTGTGTGTCAGGAGTGAACATTTGTATTGGACTTGAAGTGAAGAGAAATGGATTTGAAGAACACAGTTTAAAAAAAATAACATTAAAACTTTAAACTTAAAACTTTAAAACTCAATCTGAAAAACAGAAATTTGAAGAGAAAAAGTGAAAATATAAACTCATTGAAAAAGTTAGAAAACATTAAATTCAAAGAAATTCTAAAAGAATTCTTTTTTTAAAACAAAATCTGAGAAAACAGTAAAGTTACCCTCAAAACTTTTTGGATTAAAAACGTTTTCCAGCGTTTTTATTTTCTGTATTGAATTCTTTTTCTTTATTTCAAATTTCAAATGACTAAATGTAGTTTTTGCTTTCAACAACAATGGAACAAAATCATTAATTTTGGTAATAATTAGTGTAAACCAGCTGGAAATGTAGCCAGAAAATGAGTTTTGGTTAAATACTGTGTTGTTTTATGCGTGCTAAATCAAATTCATAAAAAGACAAAAAGTTAAACTCTTGATAAATAAAGTAATTTAGTAATAGAGCCTTGTATATTGGGGTCAAGCTAACTTTTTTCTGATCTCAACAAACAACTACACTGAAAGAAAATAAGAAACCAAGACATAATAAAATGTTATATGCAAACCCTGTTCTTTGTAAAACATGATAATATTTTTCAGGCCTGATTTATCTGGATTAATCTACAGAGTAACTGCTGTAACAGCCGCCACCACCTGCAGCTTAGGAGAGGAAGAAAGGAGGTTTGTTAATAATAGGGTGACCATATTTTAATTTGGGAAAACCAGGACACCTTGGAGTGCGAGGGGGGTGATTTGAAAGAACAAATGTCTCATCATCAGGATTTGCTCCGTGATCAGAGGAAATGTTACTTGGCGCAGAACAGTGGTGAAAATTGGAAGTTCAGTTTAATATAATACAAGTGAAAATTGTTGTTTTAATGGTTTTTGAGTCAGATATGTGGCGGTAATGTTTGATTTATCTAAAGGTTTTTATCTATTACTGTGTAAATGGGTTTGGCTGGAATTTAAGGACAGATTCTAATAGATCTACAGAGTGGGAACTAATCTGATAGGAGTTACATTTTTTTTATTTTTGCTTTGCACAATATGCTTAACTAAGTATTTTTTGTTGTTGAATATTAGAGATTTTGCGGATATATTTTGTAGATACATTGTTTAGATTGGTACTTATATATTTCTAACCCTTTTATAGAATAGAATAGAAAATCCCTTTATTGTCCCACAATGGGCAGATTTACAGCAGCAGAAAGATTATTGAAAATGGTCTAACAAATGAGGACCTTAGAAAAATGTATAAGAATAACATAATAGGGAAGAGTTAAAATATAAAAAATAAAATTCTGTAAAGTGTTTAAACAATATAAAACTGGAGAATTAATAACCAATATGCAGCTATGGACATTTTTACAGTAATGGATATTTGAAAATAGCAGCAACATCAGAGATGTGCAGAATGACAGCAGCAGGTTATTTAACTGACTAAGGTTTCTATCATTACATTTGATTTGATTAGTTCCTGCTCCCGGTGGTTGGAACATTTATTCCACTCTGGATTCCTGTGAGTGTAGTCTTTGTGCGCTTCACAATAAAAAAGAAATAAATAAACAGTTTTGAAAACCTCGGTATTCATTCTTTTCCTGCTTTGTGTGTCAACTTTTACGGTTGCTAAGCAACAGAGCATAGGGGGGGGGGGGGGGGGGGTAAAACCCGCCGAAGGGTAGACCTGTTCGAATTTACAGCCAAAACTCTTCCGGCCTCCTTATTTTCAAGGACTTGGAAGGATCCAGTCCAGGCAGACCGCGTCCTTGGAGGATGCAGCCCAGGTTTTCGAACAGAGCCTCTGATTAAGAACAGGGCTGCCTGCACTGACGCGGCTCAGGGATTACGTCACACGGAGCGTCGTGCGCAGTGAAATCAGGACATTTCCTCACTTTCTAAAAAAAACCCGGGACGCCCGGGACAGGACGTGAAATACGGATATGTCCCGGGAAATACGGACGTTTGGTCACCCTAGTTAATAATCCTCCCCACTGAAGCAGATCGTTGTTCTCTTCAGATAAACTGACTCATAACCAAAAGGCTGCTATCAATCAGGAACCAAGTCCAGTCGAGATAAACAGTGTTTGTCAGGGAAACAGGAAATCAGGACAGCATGACTGCTCTGAATCTCACAGAAACAAGGTCAGGCTTTCGGTTGTTTGGCTGCATCTTTCTGCTGGGCTTAAGGAGGTTATAACCTATCTGCTGACTTTTAGGGAAGCTGAAGCATTTTTGTTTCTCTCTCACTCATCATTTTGTCTGTGTGGATCTGTTCTAGATGTGGATGGAAAGAGATGGAAAATGCAACATGTCTGTTTATCAGTACTGCCTTCCCAGCAAAGCTCTCTTTGTTGTATAACTGTGTGTGAATCCTTTGGTGTAAAACTGAAGAGCAGATTGCAGGCTACATGCTTTCAGAAGACGAAGAAATTCATGTCTGCAGTGTTTTAAAAAGGAGAGCTAAAATAACTGAATGAGATACTGGGAGTGGGAACCTTTTTCATTCAGATTTTTAATGGGGCAGTGATTCAAATCAGAATCAATTTATAGTTGTTCATCTGTTGTTCATGTGCAGCCATGTTGCGTTATCAAAATGCACTGAAAGGCCATAATTCTTTTCCAGTGAAGCGGGTGATAGACCTGGGTTTTTTCCCCCCCACTGGTGGTACTTCCAATTTGACCAGCGTCATCATTGGTGTCTCCATCTCATAATTACGTCCACAGGGCTGAAGGCTGTCTGGATTCAGCTCGGCAGTCTAAACCTCCTTTCCCACCCTAGATATAGTTCTTAGCATTGACCCTATGAAGGAGCTAGAAAAAGGAAGTAGGAGCTACAGTTTGAGGTATTCAGATTGAGCCCGGGTCCAATTATGACTACAGCCTTCAGAAAAAGTTACACAAATGCAGTGAACAGTTGTTATAAAACCTAAAACACATGAGGGTGTGAATATTAGTATGTGTCATGAAGAGAAAGAATCAGGAAATAATGTGTCTGTTAAGCTTTGCTAAGCTTTAGCTCCTACTGTAGTGGCATTTCAGAATGTTAGGAATGCTATGTTCACACCAAGTAGCAGATGCAGCCAGTTCACATGTGAAATCTATGGTTAACGGGCATCAAGGTGCATCAAAAGGTCCTGCAGCGCGTCTCGAGCAGCAGGTGCAGCGCATCTTGAAGCATCTGAGCAGCTGAAGAAGCGCCTCATGAGCATTTCAGCTTCTGAGGCGCACAACGCATCTGGGAGCTGGAAGGGAGACAGACATTGCTGCTCATGCAGACCTTTCAAGAATTTGTTAACAGGGTAAAACGCTACTAGGTTTACATAAAAGTCAATGACAATATTTCATTTTATGTAGAAAAGTGAGCGCTACGATCACACCCTAGTATTAATGCCTAAATTAACTTAAAATGTTGAAAACTGACGGCAAAATACGATCACTTTTATTATTCTTGTGCTTGCAGTTTGTACCACATACCTAAAAAAATGCTAACATCTACTTCCAGCCGCTATGAACATTAGGGGAAAGCCCTAAGTGGCGACTGGGCCTGAGACAGCTGCTGCTGGGGATTCCTAGTGGCAGCGCACTGCCAGTATGTGGGGGTCTGAATGGCCCTGACAGCGGAAAAAAATTTTAAGGCAGGATTTTAACAGTGTTGCCAACTTAGCACTTTTGTCTTCTTATGCCTTTTCAGACCGCTCTTGCACCTTTATTTTGCCCTTTCAGAGAGAAAATAACAACTTTTCTTGCTGATGAGTTAGCAAAACTCAGAACTGATGAACTGACTGGATGTTTGAGGTCGACTTTCTCACTCAAAAACATATTAAAACTAATTTTCTAACCACTGATCACAGCAACTATAGCGAAGCCGCTCTCTGCCATTGAACACAGGAGCAGCAGAAGCATCAGATGCATCTGTGCACATTTTACTGGATGTCTGACCTTAAAGTGGACAACCATCAAATAAGAAGTAGCAGAACCTTGCTGCTTAGTTTGGTGTCAGTGTAACATAACTGCAATAGCTTTAGCATCTTGCTTCCTGGTCCTACCTCCTAACTGCCAGCACTATTCATACAGCACTAATAAAGGTGACAGCCCAAAATGAGCCTTCTTACCGATTTACCTCAAATAAAGACAAGGCTGGTCAATTCCCAACAATTTTTCAAGTTTCCTCTCTGCTTTGATGCTTTCAAGCATCTGGGTACATCCCAGGGTCGTCAGCTTGGCGATATCAGGACGTCCCAGGTATTGTTTCTAAAATCAATTCTGGGACTTTTCCAAACAAATAGGAAAGTACAAGAGAATCACCATTTTTTTGATGCACCACTGTAAGATACAGTTTTTTTCGTGAAAAAAACTGAACAGCTGTTTTTGACTTTTCCCCGGTTGTACCCTTGTTGGCCATATTAATCTAACAGTAAATCTACAGTTAAGAAATAAAACTCTGCAAAAGCCAAATCTCCACCTTTTCTTTACTTCTCAAATCGTCCACAGATCCAATCGCCCAGGGACCCACACTCCCAAGCAAAAGAACAAGCACCTTCAACATGAAGGTAAAGCCGTTAAAAACAATATTTATCCAAGCAGCAGAGCCCAAAGCAGACATGGAGAGGATTTCTTTTAAAACTCCTCCTTCATTCTTAGACCAAACTGGCTTTTTATGTCAAGGTTTCTAATTATACAACCCCAACACTGCTGACCTATACTCTGCAAACATACCAAGATACGACCCAGGCAGAGAGCAGGAGGAGAGCCTGGGGGCTAAACTATCCAGTCCCTTCACCCACTGGTTTCTGCCTCACTGCTGATATTCTATATCATGGAGCTCCAGATGCACATTCATGTAGAAAACAGCCTGGATTAGTTAATTTAACTGAAGAAACCATAGCATGAAAACAAGGACAGGTTAAAGAGAGCTGGAAGTGACTTCTGATGAACCAAACACTTAATTTATAAAAAAAAAAGTGGTCTCAGTCAGGAAGCTGGGTTCTTTGAATTCAATTAAAAATGGCAACGTAGCTTTTGGAGTTTTCTTAGTTCTTTGTTCAGCAAAATGAGATGATTCAGCCATTAAAACAGACTTTTACTAAGAAAACAGAAGAGGCTAATTAACCTGTAATGATCAAGGCTTTGTCTCTACAACCAGAGTATGAACCTTTAAAGCTGGAGAGCCTTTTTCACATTTTCTTCCCCAAAATAGGGTCAAAATACAGAGGTTCTATTATTTCATATTAGGTCTGTTTTAAAGCAAATGACATCTAATGGAGATTTAGAAGCTAAACCAAGCAACATATGGAAATATATACCCAAATCAACCCATTGACCCAGACAGATTCATGCTTAGCTTCATTCGTTCCAGTCCCATTCTAGTTTAAAATCCAGGAGCCACTGGATACTTAATGGACAGAAGTTCAACACTATCAACAGACTTGGTTTTACATAATTAATATTAGTATTTTGTAAGAAGAAAAATGGATGGTGGTTGAGTGAAAACTAATTGAGTTCCACCAATCAGTCTGTTTAAGGGATGATTTAAAACTGCAATACAAACAGAGATTGCATGATCTGTTTAAATCCACTGCAAAGTAAAAGCTATAATATATCGATGATTTCGCTTTATTCAACATCTGATGTTGATCGATATAACAATGTCCCCCTTGGTTGAGCTCAGTGTTTGAGCGTAAAAGGAAAGAGCTCATTTCCTGCCGACAGCAGCGCCTGCTGTGACAATATGGCCGCTCTGAATTAAAGTATTCCCTATGGAGAAGCAAGAGGGACTAACAGAGAGAAATCTGCCATGGAAAATCAGGGAGGAGATCATGGAGTCATGATGAGGAAAAAAAACTAGAAACAATATTTTAAACATTACTTTTAAGAGAGTTAAACATGTTTTATATTGCTAACCTGAAAAATTAACTAAATCATCTTTATCTTTTTCAGATTTCAGATTAACAGCTGAGCAGCTGAAAAAGAAATAGAAGCCCCAGTAGATTTGAAACACCAAGTGTGATTCTAAACATCTTTGCAAAACCTAAAAACAAAGACAGAAAGCAGTTTTCAGCTGTCAGCTGTGTCCTGTTCTTAAAGCTGACTGCATGTCGGGCATTTCCTTCTTATATAATCCAACACAGGGACAGGCAGGAAGCAGCTACAGACAGGCCGCAGTTAAGACGAACTGATTAGAGAAAACAACAAAGAAAAAACTTCTACAGAGACACATGGACCCACTGAATTAACAAACCTTGATCCTCAAAACACAATAGATTTTTTTATCTATTTAAAGAATAAATGAAAAAAAAAACAGACTCTATATATTAAACTTCCCCATCAGGTTAACTCAACTTGTCAACATGCTGCCTGTAAAGCGGAAGGATGGAGCAGCAGGCAGGAAAACATGACAGTGTAGGAAGCACAGGACACTCAAAGCAATCATTCGAGGTCTAAAGGGATAATCACAGCAAAGCCCCACTGTCCCATTCACAGAGGATAAAACCCACTGGATTAATCTTTAGTCATACAGAAAACACAGACAGGCATAAAAATACTTGCATAACCCATGGACCACTATTGCTCACCCTGCTACGGTGGCTGAGGAGTCCAAAACCTGATTTCACAGCAAATTCTAAAAGGACCTGCAAACTCAAAAAATGTGCTGAAAAAACATGCAAAGAAAAAAATACTGCAAAGGAGAAAAGATGAAACCCCAAAAATTAGAGAGCAGCAACCTGGAAACATGCTGGAAACATAAAACCTGCACTAAATGCCTAAATGATGCTAACACGCATAGCACATTGCAACAAGCAGCAAAAACAACTGCAAGGTATGAAAATCTGCAAACTGGCACCACGGAATGGAAGAGCTCCAGACCACCAGGGGGAGACAATGCCTGAATCATATGGAACCAGATCCTCCTTAAATGTTTGAAGGAAGATTCAAATCTTTCATCCTGTTAATGTTTTTGCTATGGGTCTGGTCCATACATATCCTAATAATCTCTGTTCTGGTCCCAAACGAGTTGGCTGCCATTCAGTCTGTTCATGAAAAGAAGGAACGTTTAGTGCTATACTTCGTGTTGATTGGGTGACGTGCCAGCTAGTACCCGCCTTCCATAACACGCTTTCAGCCAAACGCCATCCTTGTAACCCAGCTAAATAGCAGAAATACCCAGATCAATAGCTTCAGCAACTTGGTCGTCCATGAGAGCCACCAACGGAGACACAATGATCACAATAGAATTAGTCTGCAGCTTCTTGAGTGTTTTCACAACTAGTGGAGTAAGCTAATAAATCAAACTTTTTCTAAATCCTATCAGAAGAAAAGCACAGAAATCTACAAATGCACAAAGTGCTTCTCTTTGCTCCTTTTTCAAATGAGAAATTGTTGCTATTTTAAATAAAACAGCCAATTGCTGCATCGGCAGGTGAGTCCTCCAGCGCAGCCATGTTGTTAATGCCCCAGCAAGGCCTTTCTGCCTGCCGTCATTCCTACATGTCCCGCCCCAAAAAACACTGCTGTAATTTCATTGGTCCAACCCACTGATTGTTATGAGACGGACGTATTAGTGGGAGTCTTTCAAGATGTGCTTGTTGTGAGACAGCTTTTTATTGTCATTACACTGTCGCAAGTACAGAGCAACGAAATTCCTCTCTGCATATAACCCGTCGCCTTAGGGAGCAGTGGGTTGCCATCGTATTTGCTCAGGGACCCAGAGTGGTAGTGCGTGGGAGTAGGACTTAAACTCAAAACCTCTGGATTCCAAGCGCAATACCCTGATCTCTAGGCCGCCACTCCCCTAAAAACTCAGATCTCGCGACAATCCAGGTGCCACACGGTTGTTATTTTGCTGCTTTTCTTTTACTTGCAGTCGTTTCCTTCACTTATAGGATTTTTCCTCTGCTCAGGTTTTGTGTTGACTTCATTTAGGTGCTTGCATTTGCGATTCTAATTCTTGAGTTTGCTGCAGCATTTTCATTTTCTGTGGCATCTTCTATTCACTTGCCGTTTGTACCCCTCGGCCACCGTCCTTCACTTTAAATCAGATCCTTTCCTCTTTAGTCAGTTGAGCTCAATCACACACAGACCTAAAGCTCTCTGCTTCAGCTTCCACACTCTCAACTTGACACCTGTCAACATGCTGCTCTTTACACGGTTGTCAACTATGCATATCTGCTTGGCTGATGAAAGGCATACGTAGAGCAGCAATCAGCCGAAGGTGTGTAAATTACCCTAAAATGGCACTCGATTAGGGAACCCCTCGGTTTATGTGTACAAAATTATTATCAGATAAAAAGTTACATTTTATTTAGTAACGGATCATAACTACTGATTTAATATTCAAGAATGATATTAAGCTGGAAAAATAAAACATTCTGTACAATTTCTCATATTTTTTTAAACTAAAATTTAAATGATAGTTTAAATAAATAAGATACTTAGGGCTTAGATACAAATTAGGTCAGAACAAAAACTTTCAAATCTTGTTTACTTCCATAAATCTTGTAAAACAATATTTAGAGTCGCTACCCGAATAAAAACAGCGATTGTTCACTGTATTCTCTATACTTACAAATGGCACAGCAGAATATTTAGATGGAAAATAACTTGAAACTAAACTGTATTTTAACATTAACTGTAAATGTTGGTGTTTTTTTTCTTTGTCCTTCATTCGGTGAAGGCACTAATGGTGGGCCAATTAACCTTTACCAAGGTTAACAGTTCTTAATAATAATTATAATCCAGTAAAAGTGAAACATTAATTAAAGTAAAGAAGAACAGTAAATAATACTAGTTATGATTAACCTCTGGTTTTAGCAACTATAAAAATGTCAGTTTGGTTCCACTGATGGAAGTAAATATGTTATCAAATAAAGATAATCTGATTTAATTGGATTCTGTTCTGTTCAAGGATTTTTTTGTGTTTCTGTATTTTGTCTACACATTTATGTTTAGCGCTTTATTAAGTATTTGCTGTTTTTAAAATCTTTGAATAAATAAATTGGTTCTGGCTAAAAAGAACAACTGTTTTCAGTTAAAGATTCAAAGGAAAAATGCAAACCAACCTTAATATTCCTAAACATAATGCCTAAACCTGCTGATGGTGCCAATATTCTAATCACTGGCAATACATCGCTGGACGGCTCGTATTAATGAAGCCACATCAGAGTTTAATGATATTTTTTGTTTTCTGAAATGGAATCCCTGCTCTGCTTCAGATCATTGTCCCATTCCAGGAAGCCTAAGGAAGAGATCACAAACTGCACACCTGAGCCTCTCCTTCAGGATTTCCTGCTGAACTGCAGAATTTCGATTTTACACCTTATGACAAGCTGCCTCGGCCTCTTTCTGACCCATGAACTCTGACCTTAACCGATGCAAAGTGACGCCTGTGTGGCTTTCTTTATCTGTGGTTCTTATTTTGTGGCCTCCTGGCTGAGTTGTTGAAGCCCTCTTGGAGTAATCTTGGTACTGGCCAATTTGAAGAAGGCTTTTTCTGTTTTTGATATCTATTAACATTGTGGCTAACGGCTCCCACTGGGGTTTCCTGGTCTCCAAATCCTCAGAAATAGCTTTGTACAGTCAGACTGATAGACAACAGGGATGTTGTTTTTCAATTTTCTTTAAATTCTTTAGGACCTAAAGAACCTAAAGACCTTAAGGACCTCTGCACAACCTAAACTTTAGGTTGTGCGGAGTGGTGGCCTAGTGGTTAAGGCATAAACCTTGGAAACCTGAGGATTCCGAGTTGGAGCCCCACTCCCACAGACTGCGACGGTGGGTCCCTGGGCAAAGACCCCCCACACTGCTCACCGGAGCCGCACAATGGCAGCCCACTGCTCCCTAAAGGGATGGGTTAAATGCAGAGAGTTCATTTCGTTGCTCTGTACTTGTGACACTGTAATGACAATAAAAGCTGGGGAAAAAGAGGATGGAGGATAATTTATTAGCCTACTTCATGCAGCCAGACGGGCAGTGATTAGTCCTTGATTATTAATGATAACCCAAGCCTAACTATAAAGCATGGGCTAAATATAACAAAGCAACATGGGAAGCAGTTAAGGTTTCAGACAGGAGGAGGTTGGTTTTATTCCTTTTCTTCCTTTTTGATTCTTTGCATTTCATCTTTAAATATAAAAATCTGTTTGATGAACATCTGACTTTTTCAAAATGACATTTGTAGAACTTTTTTTTTTCTTTTTTAGAGTACTTAATGTTAGTATAGAAGGGAAAGAAAATATTAAATCTGTACAGATATCAGTTCTGGTAGCTGGTAGCAAGCATCTTATTTCCACAAATTATTTCTCTAATCATCTAATCTAAACTATGGAGTTAATTGTTTTCCAGTTTTCTAAATGATAATTAAAAAATGCGTCCAGAAATGAAACTTCGAAAGATGTCTTGATTTAAAAAATAAAATGGGGTGAACATATCTGTTTCCTTAGATTTTATTTTTCCAATTTTATTTTTGAAGTTTTTACCATGTTTAATTTTTTTAGATTTTATTTTTTATTATATAAATTCTACATATTTTCAGTTTTTAAATTTGAAATTTTGTCTTTATCAAATGTAGATTACGCATTGCAGAAGTTATATCTTAGTGACATTTCTAAGATATTGAAAGATTAAAATAATAGAAAAAAAATCTAAGGAAACAACAAAATTCCTCTTAAAACCTTATGTTGATCGAGAGGGTATTTTAAAAATTTCATTTCTAGATGCATTTTCTTCAAATTCGCATTTGAAAAAAAAAAAATCTTTATTTTGTTGTTTCTTTTTTTTTTTGCTTGCAACAATAAAGCAACCAAATTCTCCCCATACTAACTTTGCCTTCAAGGTAAAACTGAAGCGTCTCTGCAGAAAGTATTTAGGACTCAGGTTACTTCAGCTCTGCCGCCTCATCCTGATCAATAAGAGGAGATCATATCACAATTTCAGGGAATTCAGAACCAATGGACGGGTGCACCATTTTAATCAGAGCTCAGAGGTGTGTGTGCATGAAGCTGGTGGAGGCAGGGGGATGGGGGGGGGCTGTTTGTTTGTGTGTGGAGTGAAAGAGAGGTTGGTAATGGTGAGAACAAGCTCTGAACACAGCTGCCGCTTCAGCTCACTGGTACAAGAGGTGTGAAATAGGAGAAAATGAAGGAGCAGGGTGGGTTTAGCAGCAGAGAGAAAGTCTGGAAGGTTGACAGATTTACAAATTATAAATTCCTGTTATGTAAAATGTAAATTTCCCAAGAAGCTCTTTCTAAAGTTTTGCCTGTTGACATTTATAAGATAAGAAGCATTGCACTCTTTGCCTCTGCTTCATGGTCATATCACCGGGACATTTGATTCTAGAGAATGGCTGCTAGAATCCCACCTAGATAACCAAACCTCAGTGATGGGAAAACATGATCACGTCACTGAAGTGACAGGAGAATGTGTTTTTGTTCCCTTAATGCTTATTTTCAACAGATGTAGCAAATCTGGACCAGAAGCTGCTGGTAGTTTTCACCTTTGTCTGGAGGAAGAGAAGCAGGAGGAGGAGGAGGAGGAGGAGGAGGAGGAGGAGGAGGAGGAGGAGGAGGAGGAGGAGGAGGAGGAGGAGGAGGAGGAGGAGGAGGAGCAGGAGGAGGAGGAGGAGCAGGAGGAGGAGGAGGAGCAGGAGGAGGAGGAGCTGAACGGGTTCTTATGTGTGACGACAGCAGGTACAATTTTCCCACCAGAAAGGAGATTATACCTGCAGTTTGGTTTCTTCTTCATCGCTTTATTTCAAATCTGACATTTTTTTTAAACACTGTTAAAACATTTTTTTTAAGTAGTCCAACTAAAAATATTCCAAAATACCAAAGATCTCATCTTTCACCAACAAATCAGCTTTTTTCCTCCAGCTCCATTGATCGTGGCTGAACAACAGCTTCACTTTCACACATTTGAAGGAACTGTTTATATTATTTCCATGTTTGCGGCTTTTAATGCAAAGATTGCTCTGGCTCTGAGTTCCTATTTTATGTACAACCAGAGTTCGGCGGTACACATTATTTTGTATAAAGAATGTGGTTTAGTGCCTTTCTTTTCATGTTTCTTTAGCAGTAACACTATGAAGCAAACACCTCCTGATTCCTTCCCTGGAAGCTCTGTGTCTCATCTGCTGGTGGGCACCAGGCAACCAGCTAACTTACAGTCGTATCAAACACTTTGCTATGCTCCCTGGGTAACTTGGTAACTTCCTTTCTTTGTGTCCAACATGGGGAATCATCAAGATATTCAACACACAGAGCCTGAACTGGCAGCTGCCGGCCTTTGGGGATTCCTTCAGAGAAATGAGAGAAGAAGGAGCCAGAACCTCAGATCAGGAAGGCATATTTATTCTGGGAAGTTCACCAACCTTGTAGGATCTATCCCTGCTATTGCTAGCTGGGTGGGGCTGGAAACCATTTATTGGATCAATCCGGATGAATCAATTCCTGAAATAATCATCCACTAATTTGGTAATCGAATCAGTAAAATGTTATCAGCAGACAGACTCTAAAATATGGAATTTCCTGAAAGTAAAAACAAGTTAGAGCTGTAATTAAGTGAAAACTCCACAGAAAACATGAACTTTTGTCCCAAACTTGAAGAGTTTTAGCCTAATATGGTTAATATTCTGTTAAATAAAAAAATAAAATCTCCTATTAATAATTTTTTGCTGTCTGAGTTTTTAATCCGTTCATCCTAAAAGTAATCATCAAGTAAGTCAGTTAGTAAAATAATCATTAGTTTACATTAATAAACATTATATATTATGCTACAAAAAACTGTAAGCATTGAATTTTTGTATTTCTGTCATTTAAAATTGACTTAAAGTGTACAGTAAAGGTTTTGTTGTTTGTTTAAATAAGTTTAAACAAACTTAAATGAAATTAATCAGTTGCAAAACTAATTGATAGCTGCAGCCTTAAAGTTGAAAATGTTGGTTCTGAACCTTTACTTCCTTCTCTGCTTTAGTTCTACAGAACCTCCAACTTTTAATGAAGTTTAGGAATGAGAACAATAGGCTCTAAAATCCATTTATATAAAATACTTAAAGACACTAAACTTTGACTAAATTGCAATAGTTTATTTAAGCAGCACTTCTCCTTTGACCTTCAAGCCATATTGTGTAAACTAGAAGCAAAGTGAGCAAGTTTATCTTTTTATTACAGTGTCATAGTTTTGGTGCATGTGCTTCTTATAACATGTTCAATCTCCAGACCAATATTTCCTCGGTTATTAGATAGTTTTTATATCCATATAAATGATTTAGCTGTGTATTAACGTAGGGATCAGTGGCACAGTTCTGTTGATTGTAGATCAGCCTCATTCTTTACTCTGTGTGTGGGTGTTAAATTCCTGTCCTAATTGGTATATCTACTTGTTTACTCCTGGCCTAAAAACAACAGCAGGCTGCCAAATGAAGATAAAACACACAAGATGACCTGCTTACCACTTAGCTTGAGCTCTACGTCCTCACTTATCATGATGCGGGACAGGAAATAGAGACGGTCAGCAGTTCGCTGCATGCTTTTTTTATTTGTTTTTTTTAAGCAATTGCACTTCCCTTTAAGATTGTCTACAGCATTTGCCTCAGTAAATGTAAGGTGAGGCTAAGCATAGCTCTAATCTCATACAACGCTACTGATAACTATCTAGTACATTTAGTAGAGTGGGATCTGTCCTTAAAATTACAAATAATTGGTTCTGATGATTACGTAAAGTTAATAGATCTCCTGTGAACTATATTTTAAAAAAAATCTTGCTTGAATAATTAACATTAAATGAACATTTTGTTAAAACTATTAATCATATTCCTAGATCCACTTTTTCTGTTTTCTTTTTCACCTTGATCAAGACTCCTTGCTTTAAGAAATGTGGGCCTTACTGGCTAAATAAGACTTTCTGATTGTAACCACAGGAACTAATGCTGCCACTAACTCCATTTTTTCCCATGTTAGAAAATTCTGCTGGAGCGTTGCTTCCCCCATTCCTCCCCTCATGCTGAGCTGGGTTCTGCTGAAGGTTTATTACTGTTAAAGAGAAGTTTTTCCACTTTATTGTTACCACATGCATACTCATGGGTAGAGGCCACAGCCAAAAGAACATGATGGAAATGTCAGCAGCACTTTAGATCTTCTTAAAAACTGACAAGATGAACCAATTTTCCTCAAAACAAATTTTATCTCAGAAATGTATGTAAATATGTTAGAATCATTCTATTATTATTACTTTTTTTCCTTTCAATGCATTGGTTATTATCATAAGAACAAAAAGGCTTTAAAAGCAAAGTAAAGGTTACATAAAGTAACATTAATACTCCTGAATACTATGATGTTCTCGACGCCAAAAACTATGACAGACATTTTAGTTTAAAAAAAAAAAGGTGTTGTTGTCTTTTTTAATTTTTTTATTTATTCAGATCAATATTTCACAGATTGGGTATTTTCAAAATTTGCTTTTTCATTTTTTTTTCAAATAGATTTTCATTTTGTTTTCCTAAATTAATTTTTTTTCACATTGCATTTCACAAATTACAATCTCTCCTCTTGACATGTGCATTAACCAATAAAAAATGTTGCTAATGTCCAGCTGACCAATAGAAAGGCGTTTTAAATCAGAGGAAAGTCCACCCCCAGACGTGAAGAGAATGTAATCTGTAAAATGCAATTTGAGAAAAATGCATTTTGTAAAACTCAATCTAAAAAAAAGAAATTAAAAGAATAAATACACTTAAATGGATCAACAAGATGTTCATATCTGCATTGCATTTTTTTCAAATTTCCATTTACGAACATTTTTTCTCAGCTTTCAATAATAATGGAACAAAATGCCCTCCATAAGCGCAGTTTTGGTGCAAATGCTCTGAAATCTGATAACATGACAAGCACTGTATCCAAGCAAGCATTAGTGAATGTTTCACACGTCAATATCCACTTTATTGTGCAACGTGACCTTAAATCAGAAAAACTTCCTGGCCATCCAAGAAAGCAATGAGAACCCCATCATTATCCAGTCATTTCTACCTTATCCGTGACGCAACCTTTCTAAAAACAAGCCAAAACTCTCCATTAATGTACATATCAGATGATGACCCACTAGTTTACGGCAAATTTAGTAAATTTCTTGCGTCGCCTATAATATTTTTATTCTCGATTTACACCTAAAGGAGAAGAAGGTCAGTTTTCCTGACTTACTTCAGAATTTTTCATATAAAGCTCCTCCCTTCATGTGAGCCTGTGGTTCAGCTGAGCGCTGTCCAAGGTGCTGAACCAGATTCACTTTCCCCGCCTTGCTTCAATCCTCACTTAATAAAGACAATTTACTCATGGAAAACGCGAAATGGAGGAAAAATAAAATAGGCACCAATGTCACACCAAAGTGACGTATTCTAATTTGTTCATCAGGATTTTAATTAATGTTTATGTAAATAAAATAAAACCTTAACTTGGTCCCGAAAAGTGCCAGAACTTAGAAAGAAAGCTCAAGAAGCGCTTCTCGCTCTCCGCTGTGATAAACAAGCAGCTCCTTACGAACTTATCAAGCCCATATCCAGGAATACTACAAACTTTTATTGTTGTTGTTTTTGCATTTAAATTTGTCAAAATTCGTAAAGGAAAAAAAATGACAGAGTCAAACCTACCTGCTGGACCTTCTTCCTCTTTTCTTTACCTTGTTGCTCAGCTGTGAGTGTGAGTGTAAACCGGATGAAAATGTCTGTCCGCTCCAAAGCTCGGTTTAAAGGACTAACCTCGGTGGAACCACACCATCCTCCACCCCCTGCCCTCCCCTACCAGCGCGCTACGCCTGGCGGATTTATACAGGCGAACTTCCGGTTTGGCTTTTACAAAATAATATGGCAGACAGAAGGTATTGAAAGGTGCTAATTTACCGTGAATTTATAAAACTGTATCTCACATAGCTCTGCAAAGATTACTTTCCAAATGAAAGGAGGATGTAACGATTATAAATCACTGGAAAAAGATACTTAATCAGTGGAGCAGCACAGACACCAATGCTGAAGTCTTTATGGAAGAGTGGCAATAAAAAAAAGAGAATATATATATATATATATATATATATATATATATATATATATATATATATATATATATATATATATATATATATATATATATATATATATATATATATATAACAATAATCAATCAATTAAACATAAGTTTTGTCTGGGAGCTGCACGGCGGAGGATGTTTTTTTTTTTTTTTAGCACTGTTGCCTTGCAGCAAGAAGGTTCCTGGTACGATTCCCAGCCCAGGGTCTCTCTGCATGGAGTTTTCATGTTCTCCCTGTACATGCATGAGTTCTCTCCAGGTACTCCAGTTCCTCCCATAGTCCAAAAACATGACTGTTAAGGTTAATTGGATTCTCCAAATATTCATTATGTGTGAGCTTTGATGGTTATTTTTATGCCCCCATAACTGAAGAGAATGGGAAATGAAAAATTCAATTTGAAAATAATGCAATTTATAAAACTGATTATAAAAATGAGAAATGTAAAAAAAGATAGATCACATTTGAATAAATGAATTCTGTAAAAACAAACAATAAAACTAATCTAAGAAAACACTAACGATGTTACTTTTAAAACATTATTTTGTTTATATTAATATTTAATTCAATTCAATTTATTTATATAGCGCCAATTCACAACACATATCATCTCAATGCACTTTCCAGTTCATAAAATCATCCAGTCAAATTGATTCAAAGTTTTCTATCTAAGGAAAACCAGTTGATTGCATCGACTCATTGACTCGGATGCAATCCCTCACACTAAGCATGCTTGTAGTATTCTACAAAGTATCTTTGCTTCCAACAACATTGGAACAAGTTATTTCTAGAGTTCTCCACTATTGGGGAAATAAAATTATACAAAAGATTAACTTTTTGTAGAAAATTTCAAGAAGACCGGAAACTAAAGAAGGAATAAGTGGCAACATTATTTTCCAACAGGACAATAGTCTCTACATAGAGCCAGTGCTATAGTGGAAATGTTCTAATCAAAGCGTGTTTATGTTTCAGAATGACCCAGTCAAAGTCTAGACCCAAATCTATCTGGGCCTCTGTATTAAGATCTACATATTTACAGTGGCTCTTTGTCCAATCTAGGAAAACACTGGTAATAAAACTGCAAAACAATGGCTGATCTGGTTGATCCAAAGGGTGTTTTAAAAGGGGCATTGAAAGGAGCTGAAAGCAAAGGGAAGCCAAACTTTTCAGACTTTTAGTAACAGGAAAATATCACACTATAGTTAGGAAGACATCGTTACACCCTTTTCTTTCACTTCACAGCTTTTTTTTTTTTTTTTGCTGTAAAATATGATAAGCATGTAGAATAGCAGAAATAATTTTACCAAACATTTCAAAACCCACCAAATTAATAGGATGTTCTTATTTGTGATACAAATAGAGAAAATCGATGTACTGCAGAAAAATAAAGCAAAATTAAAAAAAAAAAATTATTTATTTATGTAGTACAATAAAGTTTTTGTTTTGTGTTTCGTTTTTCTCTAACTCTAATTTATACAGGAAAAAAAACTTTTAAAAAGCAAGAAATTCTGTTTTCCCTTGCAGACTTTTAACCTGAAAGTCCAGCCACCTAATTTCCTGTCTCCCTGAGTTGTGTTTGCCCTCAAAATGGCCGCGCCCTCTGACGTCAGAGGCAGCGGATAAAAGGTAGGGCAGCTGAGCCCTTTTCAAAGCCATGTTGGCTTTTTGCCTCTTGACACAGCTTCTCCCCCATCATTTATAAAAATAAATTATTTATCCACCTAAATCTGACACGTTACCAGCTGGATTAAGGGAGGATTACAGAGAAAAATGAAACTTTTCAGCAAAAAAATATGGTCAATGCAAACAAGGAACCATCAAACAGCTTTTTTACATTCAGAGTCAGTGTTGAAATGACATGTGGCTGCAATGTTCTATCCAGCAGTTTGTCTAAACAAGCGTCTCAAACCTTTAACCTGCTTTTATTTGCATGAACTCAGACTTTAGATATCCTCCCTCCAGCATCAGTTTTCTCTCCCTGTAAACAGAAAGTGACTATTTCAAAGGGAAAAGTCGTTTCACCATATTTTGCCATCTGGCCTTTTCCTTCCCTCTCAGAACATCACAGTGCATTATTTTACTCAGCACACGAGCTGCTAAAGCGTTTAAACACCATAATGTCCAGAGGAAGAAGAAGCGAGGTGATGAAATGCAGACAATCCAATCTTCTCCCTGCATCTCTGTTTGTTGGTATGTGGAAGCCTGCTGATTTTAACACTGCTGTCTGCATAAATGTGAACCTGGACGGTCCTCCCTGTCCTTTAGAGATTTCTCTCTGGTGTGCGCTGCCGTTTGCCCCTGGAGTCCTTGACTTCATATAAACAGATTCATGAATATTAAATAGCAGACACAGAAGGACAAGCTTTGGAAGAGCTAGAGATGGATTTTTCTGGGCTTCCAGCAGCCTCCACATGAGAACAAGATTGGATTCCATAATCACTTCTTTAATAGCACATGAGGTGATATTTTGTGGAATAAAAAATGCCTCCAGATTTGAATTGTTGCTTCAGATTGTGACCTAGTTTTTAAGGGCTGAACATTTAAATGTTTATAAACCTGAGTCTACTGGCTTTTGTGGCTGTAAAGTTATTTATGACGTAAAATATCTGATCACTAATCTCTGTTAGTCCACTCTGGATGTCACTGAAGATCTTAGATAGTTCTTTATAAACGTGAGCTTGGAAAAGTTGTGGATGCAGCAGGATATCTGCACATCTATCCAAAGATTTGGTTTCACCTCACAGATCTTATTCGGAGAGGGGGAGAGAAGAAGTTCAGATGAGTCCTGGAAGGTTTTCCATCCTGCATCCACCAATCTGCAGCTGTTCTCCAAAGACTGTCTCTGAAAAGTTTACACTGGTCTTCTGTGCATCAAGCTGACCCTTTTATTTGTTCTGTTATAATTTTTTTCTTGGTTTGCATAGATCAGTAGTGAGTTCTAAATAATCAAATCTATGATATTTAAGAATAGAAGTGCTGGTGTTTGTGTGTTTTTGTTACTATAATCCCAGAGAAATACTTATATAGAGAGTAAATATGCATGTACTGTATATTTTTACCTGCTTTTTGGGGGCCCTAGTTTCTCTGTGGGTCTAAACAGCTGCTTAGTTTGCTTCTGCTTCGTGTCGTTTATGAACTTTAGAGGATGCTGGACTTCATAGAGTTTTCTTTTGAGTTTTTTTTTTTCTTTTTGTAAAAGTATTTTTCTTCCCTGTGAACATTTTGTGGAACAACTTCAATCCAGCTTGAGTAATTCGTCTGAATCTCTGCCTAAAGCCAGAAAATAATCACTTTCCACACTGCTTCGACTTGGAGTCTGAAGACCGTAGGGATCTTGTTTAAATCTCTCAAAAGCCAGTTTTTACCAGTGCTGATCACTGCTACAGAGATTTTGTTCTATTGGGCTGTAATAATTCAAATAAATATGAAAAGTAGACATCATATTTGATAATTCCAAGACGTTTAGGCTCGATACAAAACCGTAAAGTGTGAGGTCTTTACACTTTAACTTTATTTAAATTTGCATTATTTTTAATGAATGAAATGTTAAAACTAAAAAACAGTTATATTTAATGTTTTGGTCTTATAGTAACAATTTTTCTACATCTCTTTGGACTTTTTTACAATTTAAAGCTCAACCTGATGACGTTTTCCCTAAAACATAAGATACATTTATTGGTCAGAAGAAAACAAAAAACCTGTATGGATATATTTAACAAAGTGTGGATATTTGGTATTTTTATTTAATGTCCCATTAAATAATAAAAAAAAACATTTATCATTAATCAGGTAATTAAATGTCATAAAAAATGTAACTTATTAAAAAATTGATTCGGTTTTTATTTCTAATAAATAGATATATCAAGGGAAGTAATTAGATATGTATATATTTTTTTCTTTTTCATTTTATAGGGGTATGTACTGAGACTGAAAGGTTTCAGTGCATAACCCTAAGCCTCCTGACTTTTGTGGCTTAAATACCCAGAGGTACAGTTTGAAATCAGAGACCAAAAACTGCTGAGTCAGCGCATCTCTGCATCAACAATAAAGTTATACAGCAGCACTTTTCATTGAGTGGTTGGATTTAAAGGTCAGAGAGTTCGTCACTCAAAAAGTAGGAAAGTTATTGTAAAAGATCGAGAAAAGTCAGTTGATCTTTTAGTAACACACACACACACACCATCTTCCATGTCACGACCTCTGCCCTCATAAGATCCAGTTAGTTAGTTTCTGTCCCTGAAAGATCGGTGTTGTCTTCTTGAAGTTAACGGCCCCTTTAAAAATAAAACCCATTAACAGGGTTCCCTACCAAGTGATGAGCTCCATCAATCTCCCTTAATTATCATTGATTATATGAAGACTAATTGGTGACCTTGGATCCTGGAGGCGTTCATGCAAAGCCCGGTGGA
Source organism: Cyprinodon tularosa (assembly GCF_016077235.1). Lineage (NCBI taxonomy): Eukaryota > Metazoa > Chordata > Actinopteri > Cyprinodontiformes > Cyprinodontidae > Cyprinodon > Cyprinodon tularosa. The sequence goes on from NW_024039319.1 coordinate 703,658, forward strand.
AACACTGAACACTAATGCATTCTCAAAAGAAAAACTCACATTTATTGCATCTCTGACAAATAGGACAAAAGTTATGGTCATCAACTATGGCAGTGTTTTTCAATCCTGGTCCTCAAGGCACCCTGCTCTGCATGTTTTGGATGTTTCTGAGGTTCAGCACACCTGATTCAGATGATTGCAGTTCAGCAAAGCCTGATAATCTGCTATCAATTGATAACAGGTGTATGAAAGCTGGGAAACATCTAAAACATGCAGAGCAGGGTGCCTTGAGGACCAGGTTTGAAAAACACTGAACTATGGAGTGATTTTTCTGTCAAAACGTTGTGCACAAAAATGCATGTTGCAAACGCATAAAGCATGTTTCACACAAACAAATCTTATCACTCACAAATAAACATGTTGCACTCAAATGAATCTTATTGTTAACAAATTAAGCATCTATACAGATGATACTTTGATTTGCAAAATACATCAGTTAATCTCCTGTTCACAAAGAAAAACAGAAACAAAAAAAACCCAAAATGCAGTGAAATTATCACGATATGAACACATATACATACATACATATGTGTGTGTGTATATATATATATATATATATATATATATATATATATATATATATATATAGCTTTTAATTACCTGTCAAATTAAATGAGGTTTATAAAATCAAAGATTGCACCTATACTTAAATGGTTAATTTAGTTATGAAGCTAATTAGTGGCGTTAGGCATCTAGGGTATCACATTAATTTAATCTCAGTATGCCTCTATTTTTTTTATGATGCTATTTTCACTCAAGCAAGATACTTTATATGGACTTTTTCCATGTTTAACCTAGGGATACTATTAGTTACAGCTTTTTTAAAAAATACCTGTTTACTCTTATGGCTGCAGTTTTAATTTTAACAGGAGGCTTATAACAAAATAAAGCTGCCCTGCGATGTTGATATTTTAGCCATATTAATATTACAATATTTCCGTTTAAGTTATTTTAATCAGTGTTTTAAATCATATGTCTGCAGTGAGGAACAGGTTTCCCAAAAGTCCATGTTTAAGTGCCGCTATGATGAGAGGCCGGTTCAGTCACCTTAGATCGAAGCAGTTAGTGAATAAGCGCTAAAATATCCTACTCCGCAACGGTCTCCATTCCTGTCACTATCACATAGACAGGAAGTGATGTCAGCCCTGCAGGTCGAAGGTCCGGAGGCAGCGACTGGAGCAGCAGTAGGCCACAAAACTCACCGTCGTTCTGCAGAGGAAGGAGCAGAAAAGTCACAGAGAAGTAAGAAAAAACAACAACATAAAGGGAGAAGAAAAGGGAGGAGGAGGTTTGCTCTGACCGGCGGTGGACTCCTGCTAGCACTGTGTCGCGGAGGGGGAACACTTTGGGATAGATGATGGTGAACATGGCTTGGCTGCAGCGGTGGCAGTGGCCCAGAGGGAACTGTAGCAGGTCAAGCAGGCTCTTTGGGAGGATGAAGGGAGGCAGCAAATGAAGGCCTGAGGGTTCCACACCAGAGGAAGCAAAATGAGTTACAATTACTCTAAGGACTTATTCTGGTTTTATTTACCTCTAGCTGTGGAGTTTAAACTTTAAAAGTTTTATCTAAGAGACCTGAAGAAATGGAAGCAAAGAAAATCAAACTACAACCAACTAACTGAGGGATTGTATTTGAGTCAATGAGTCGATGCAATCAGCTGGTTTTCCTTAGATAGAAAACTTTGTATCAATTTGACTGCATGATCTGGTTGAACTGTAAAGTGCCTTGAGATGACATGTGTTGTGAATTTGGCGCTATAGAAATAAACTGAATTGAATTGAAAAATTAACTACCTAAATAAAAATAAAATAAAAACTAGATTATCTTAAATTCCAAACTATTGAAAGCTTAGCAATAAGCTCCTTTCCAATGGGCTGTACAGGAAACAGCAGCAGCTCAAAGAAGCCAAAGAAGGAGAAATTTAGGCGTCAAACTGAGAACAAAGCAGGTTTCCCCACCTGCTGGGCGCTGATGGTAGACGCCATGCATGGTCCTCATAGCAAGCTCCTCCAGAGGAACCACAGTATCGGCCTGTGAGCCAATCACCTTCACTTCAGCCGGAAGCCCAACCAACGCCTCGCTCAGCACCTCCCCCGTGCCCCCCTCCACGCCGCACCTGCACAGACACGACACACCCAACCCAGAAAAACAGCTCAGAAAAAAAAAATCTACCAACAAACATATATCATTACTAACCGACACATGAACAGCTGCTGTTTTTGTAAAGCAGAACATAAACTGAATCATTAAATCAGCTTCATCTAACAACTGAGCTTAAAGTGGAGCTAAAATACAGAGCTGACAGAGATTATACCAGATTTAGGGATGCACGATATTCAGATTTTGGCCGATATCCGATATTTTAAAACTTATGTAGCCGATAACCGATATCGATACCGATGTTAAAGCTGGACAAACATAAGTAGTCATTGAAAATAGCAGTTTTGTTATCCATTTCTGACACTTTGAAAAATAATATACTCAAATATATTTTCATATGCTGATATCAAATAGATTTTTAAAAACACGGTATCGATCTATTTTACTTTCAAAATCTGGTGAAATTTCATCGTTCTGTTACAAACTCTCGTGATATTTTGCAAATTCTTGTGAGATTTTGTTAGTAAAATAGATCGATACCGCGTCAATATATCAACATATAAAAATATGGCAAAATTTGGTGAATTTTCGGGGGATTTCGTAGCATAACGATGACATATAGCAATATTTCATTAGTAAAAGAGATTGATACGGTGTTTTTAAATGGCAATATATCAGCATATGAAGATATTGGGATATTTTAATGGATCAATATTTTTTCCCTCGTCTTTAGAAGTTTTTAAGTCTGTAAAAAAGAAGTTTTTGAGGAAGAAGTAGTATTTTATTTTATTTTCTAAACTCAGAAGCTGATCAAATATCGGGTTAAATATCGGTGGGGGGGCCGATGTCCGATATTCAGTTTTAAGGCCGATACCGATAGGGGCCGATTATTATTATATCGTGCATCCCTAACCAGATTTGTTCCTGATGTAAACACAAGATATTTGGAGATTTACAAGCTACTTGTGGTCTGTGAACCTCACTGACTGACTCAGTACCAAAATGCATCTTTATGCTCCGTTAGTGTTAATCAATCAAAGAAATTCACGAGCTGTTGTGGTTTTTACTCAGTTTTAGAAAAACCAGCATGTTTAACTTATCGCTCCACAAGTCAGTTTTTCTTCAAATAAGTGCAATTTTTCTGGGATTGAGCAGGTAAGTGAGACGCTTTGCCAGTCGAATACTAAAATAAGAAATAAATGATCTGATCATCTTATTTTAAGATTCCGTTGGGAATTGACCTGCTCAGATTTAGAGCAAACACACTCGTGTCTAGATTGTTTTTGCAGTGAGAAGCTAAGGGGTCAGCAAAGCCAGAGACACGCTACGACTGTGGGAACCTTTTCTACCAAGGATGCATTTTTTTTTTTTATCCAACAAATTTAGCAGTTTTTATTTATTTTTTAAATGTTTTATTCCATAGTTGCTCCCTGAGGAAGGAAGAACGCAACATGAAAGAAAACTACTGATTTCACAAGCAGGAATCATTTTCTGAGAAAGGGACCAAACTAGAGGAGGAGGAATTCACAGAGTCCTTACAGGGATCGCTGGACTCCTTCATCAGACCGATCAGAGATGCTCTGGCTGAATAGTTTCTGCATATTTTCGATATTAATCTGGTGAGTTTGTTTCATACTGACAGCAGTCAATATGTTGCGTACAGTTTTAATGATAATTCTAATCTTCTAAGCAGACACAGCGATACATCGGCTGATTTATTTCTTTTTTTTGTATCAGCATCAATTAATCAGTGCATTCAGCAGCCATGCATTAAGATCACAAGCAATATTTATTGTTGTCATTTTTATCATATAAAAGGAGGAAGAAAATAAATATCACCTCTAAGATTTAAATATATCTGCATTTGTTAAAACAATCAGTATCTGAATCGATCTGTCTCCAGCTCTGAGCTACTTGTTTAGGAGATGTAAAGATGTTCTGCTGATCTTTTCCCATTTAGCAACTTTTATGAGCTTCAGCCATGTTTCTTTTGTTTGTCTCCACTCCTTTCTCTTCAATCTTTCCCCCACGTTCATATCCTCCCTTCATGTGCAACCTATCAGTGACCCAAAGAGACGTTGCTGTGATTCGCTGGTTCGCCGCGGCGACGCAAAGACAGTAGTGATGCTGCATTTTATTGGACAGGAAAAAAACAAACACTCATTGCTTGGGAATCCTTCTGAACCTGCTCACCTCATCCCTGCCTCAAAGGTGCTGGCAGCTCATCTGTTCACCTTCCAGTGAAGGCTGTGGCGTTCTAGTTTTTGCATTCTCATGTATATTAAGTGCAAATAGGAGGTAAATGTTTTTTAAAACTGGTGTCTACGCCCCGTTATGATGTTTAAAAGTTAGCATATCCGCCTGATTTCAATGTCATTCTGAGAACTTTCAGTGTAACCGGCGTCGGTGTTGAAACACTAACACTCAGCTGTTTACTTCTACTAGACTTAAATACATATCAGTGGGATAATTTGTTCAGTATTACAAACAAGCAACGAGTTTGTGCTGATAATCGTGGGCCATATTTGCATGTTACAAATCGAGCTTGTGTAGAAAATTCAGGCCGTGCAGAGGGGCGTGGATGCTAACTACATCTATACACATCCATATCAGAGAGGAGAGCTTCACTCGTTTCAGGCTGGCAGAAGGCATAGAAGAGAAAACTTGATTTCTCCAGGAGGAACTTTGATTTGTCGGCTGATCGCTGCTGAATAAAGTTAGATAGATAGAAAATGATTTAGTTTACGTTCGTTGGAAACAACTAGAAAGTGTCTGGGTTAGGAAAGTTACCCGTAGGGCTGAAACAATTAATCAGATCAAACATGATTTATCGATTATTGAAATAATTGTCACCTCATGTAGTAATCAATTAATCCTTAACAATACTCTAAAACATGCCTTTAGCTGACAGATCGACCCACTTAGAGGAGTAATTATAGCAAAATTGTAAAAAAAAAAAAACAATATGTAAACATTTTGCAATTAGAATAAAAAAGCTTGTATTAGTGTGCTTTATCCAGAACTCTCAAAGTGGAAAAGATTAAGTTTAACCTGGTTCAATTTTGCAAAAAATCTTTTAACGCACCGTTTGCTATTTGATTCGATAAAATAATCATTGATTGATTTGAAAAACAATAGTTAGCTGCAGCCCTAGTTACCCGCTGCAGCCGATGACCTTGTTGTACAAGTAGGAGGGGAGGCCCTTCAGGTCCACGTTGTTATCCACAAACACAAACTGCAGCTCTCTGGATCGGCCCAGATCTAAAAGAGGAAGATGGTTAAAGATGTCCTAAACTCTGCTGCCCATCAGAGAGTTCAGCGCACTGACCGAGTGGGAGGAAGGTCAGGCGGTTGGCCGCCATGGAGAGCTGGTTAAGGCGGTGCAGCCAGCAGAGCTGCCGGGGGACGTGGCTAAGAAGGTTGTGGTCCACTGTGAGGTTCTGCAGGGAGAGGCAGCGATGCAGGCGGTCCGGCAAGGAAACCAGTTGGTTCACCGCCAAGTCCAGGGTCTCCAGGTCCTCCAGGTCACCGATTTCTGCTTGAGGAAAACTTGAATGAGTCTTTCAAGTGCAAAATTCAAACATTCACAAACTTAAATAAATGAAAATTGTTACAACCAATGAAAACTCAATCCTCAGAGCAAATTCCATTTTTTTTTAAGTGATAATGTGACAGGTAACAATTCCTGCTGAACACAAACATTATGGCAAAACAGGAGCTTATGAGATTAAGATTTTAGCTAAAGAACCCTGATGCCACCTGCTGGCCAAGAAAAGCTCTGAGATGGCGTTTCAGCACAGATGAGGCAAAATGCATGAATATACCTGGATATACTGTATATATATCGTTTATTCTTAATGCACCTTTTTCCTCCTTGTTTGCACCTTCTTTAATTACTATGCCAATATGTGACCAGTGAATTTCTCTGCTGTGAGATCAATAAACCTCATGTAATCTAATCTAATCTGAACAATCCAATAAGGAGGTTCCCTGAGATTTTCATCCAAGTTACAGTAAAAAACTTTGTAAAGGGAGTTCTGGGCAGGCTGGTTTCACCTGGAGGAAGGCATTTCAGTTGATTATTGGACAGTCTGAGGAGTCGCAGCGACCTCAGCCGGCCGATTTCTGGACAGAGCATCTGGAGCGCATTGCTGCTGAGGTCCAACGACTGCAGCCGCGCCAGGTTTCCAATGGCTGGAAATCAAAACACTTTCTATATCCAACCTCTGTGAAACCCTTGGACACATGTTTGGACTGTTACGGCCCTACCTTCAGGAATAATGACGATGTTGTTTGAATGGAGGTACCTGGAATTGAAAGGATAGAAAGTCAACGAAACAGAAAACTGCATCGAAACAAAAATGGCAGAGCTTCTTAGAAGACCACTTACAGTTCAATGAGATTTGGGAGCTTCTGAGCGAGATTATCAGGCTGATGAAAACAAGGAAGAGGCAGAAATCAGATGTAATCTCACAGGAAGTCAACATAATTTTTTCATTTTAATCCCAAATGGTTGCGCTCTGTGAGGATACCAGTGTGGTGAGCGAGTTTCTCTTCATGTACAATCTCTCCAGAAAATGCAGTCCTTCATCTTTTAGCAGCTCTACGGGGAAAATGTTCAAATTCTTGTAGTTCAGGAACAGGTTTTTGTGGCGCTCCTGCTTGGCCATGAATATGGTCTCATGAAGTTCAGTGGCCATTTTTAAAGGGAAGCTCTCCCCTCCTGGGCGGGGGACGCTGTGTTCGGCTACGGCATCACTGTCCCCTGAAAACAGTTTAATAAGTCACCTCATTAGAAGGCTCTCATTTACTTAAACCTTAAAAATATCAAATGAACCATCATTTCAATGAATACAGCTTGTAGTGAATAAAAACTCAGATTCACTTTATGGGAAAATTACAAAATTATGTCAAAGCAGCAAAATAATTAGTTCATTTTCATTTTTTTGTATTCATCCAAAGTTTGAGTTCATCAACTACACCAATATATTGTGAGTAAATATCTAAACGATGTTAATGTTTTCATTACATTTATTTTAAATAAACAGTCATTTAAAACTAAATGTGAATAAATCCAGATTTTTACACCTAAACGACAAACTCCGGAAAACGTAGTTTTCTGTCACGCTGTTGGCTGTTTTCAATACTTCCTCATCCTTTCAGCATCATCATGAAAAAAAGGACCTTAATTTTGTATCATGTGAGAAAAACTTTCAAAGCTGAAATTATAGGAGCCGAAACAGGATTTAGGAACGGCTGTTCATTAGAGAAGCACCTATAGTTGAATGTGTTTGTCGATTCATTTGTGCATTCAGCAGGAATACCTCTGTTTGCTCTCCATTGTTAATGTTTTGGTGGATTTATTATAAAGTTTATTATAGGTTTAAATTGAGTCTTGTGTTATTTTTATTATAGATAAAAAATAAAAACATGCAGCAAATATTTGGGATCGGTTAAATAAAACTATCATTTATCTCTTTTGTTGGCGCTTTGATCGTGTCTCGTTTGGACCACAGTAACAGTCGTTTTGTCTCCGTACGGTTCAAGATGCAGCAGAAAGACTTCTACAAAAGACCAAAGGAAGAGATCACTTCTGTTTTGGATCCAAGCAGCATAAATAATAAAACGTTGATCTTGACCTTCATGGATCTACATGGAGCAGATCAACAGTATTTGATGGCCTGATGGCTGATCAATAGGGGCGGGTATTTAGCAAATATCATGATAAGTTTCTGGTCATGATAGGAATTTTAATTTAATGTCAAAGTGATAAATCTCCTTTTAATTTCATTTTTCTCTATTAAGGCATAGATAAATCTGAAGAATGAGGTTACTATTAGACCTTAAGCGATATAAATCATAGTTCGGACTCATTTTAAAACTAGAGATGGGGCTCTGGCTGTCCTTTCTCACTGTGCTCTCGCTGCATGATCTCCATTGATGGTTTTAGAAAACAACAAAAGACATTTTTAATATAAGCAGGCTTGTAAGTAGAATTTACATGTAGCTTTAGTTGGACTGTGAACACTTTGTGATTCTGTTATGTGTGAAAAGTGTTATCAAAATACGCCTTACTTACTAAAATCAATTAAATAAAGCAAAAAAAAAATAAAAAATCACCATCAGATCAGTAAAGATAAAAAGAGGAAGAACCGATCTGATAACCAGGGGACGACTAAAGGGTCCAACAAAGCAGCAAATCATTACCTGATCTAAACAGTCAGTCGTCAATCAGAGGATTGAACTGCTAATCTTTCAGTCTTCGACTCTTAATTAAACAACAATGAGAAGATGAAGCTCCAGGCTGATATATTCACTCCAGCAGGACTTTCAGCGACTCAGCTGAAAGGTCACACATCAGGTCAAATATCAGAAACTGTCAGATTCACAAGACTGGGAAATCTGCAGACAAGTGGTGATGGAAAGGTGAAAACTGCACACAAGTAAAAAAGTTACATCATAATGGTGATCTAAATGAGTGGCGGTGTTTTCTTTTTGCATGTCTGTTTGACTGAGAGATGGAGCGATGAAGCAGGAGATTCAATAATACCTGCTGGATATGGCTGCTGTTTACTTTTTTACCAACGGCACGTAGCCAGTTTGCTAATTCCTTCCTATCAGAACTTCTTGTTAAATAACAAAAAAAAATTTACCTTAGAAATGTGAAAGCATTGTGAGGCACTACAACCGTCCAACGTTTCCTCATCATCGTCCTAAATGCGTTTACGAGCTGGAAAGAGCCAACCACCCGAACAAGAGGCTGCTGGTTAGCAACAACCATCAGCCGTAAACATCATGACGTCACCGCGTTTTCTTCTCTTTTACGTTTCGTGGTAGAGATGGCGCCGCGGCTGCTCTGCTTCCCCCTCCTGGTAAACAACGGAACTGCACAAAATAGAGCCGTTTACAGTGCTTTGCCAAAAAAAAAGGAAAACCTATGAAACTTTATTCTGCTGGGATTTTTTCTATAAGCTAAGATCAGTATCAAAATAAACGTGTGCATAAAAGCACAGTTGTGTACATATTAGTCAGAAGTTGTGCATAACAAACATTTGTAAACTCATAAAATTTGAAATCTTATGCAAAACATTAATCATATAGTTTAGTTACAACTTCCATAACTAATGAATACAAATTTCACGTTTAAATTTGTTATTTATTCTTCAGGAACACAAACTTCAGCGGCTCTTTGAGAATACAGATTTTTTCTTTGAGAATACAAATTCACAACAGTGGTATGACATCACGGTTTCTTAGATCGGAAGAGCTTTATTGATCTCACAGCGGAGAAATTCACTTGTGACATATTGGCATAGAAGTCAAAGAAGGTGCAAACAAGGAGGAAAAAGGTGCATTAAGAATAAACAATAAACAATATATATACAGTATATCCAGGTATATACAGTATATCAAGATAAATAAGGATTAAGGTGCAACTGTACATGTATCGCACACAATGAAAAACAAAATCAAAATAAGAAATAAAGAAATAAAAAATAAAAAATTAAAATATGTGCAATCCAGATTGATTATATACAGGTGGATTTACTTTTACGTTAAAGTGTAGTAGGTAGGGAGCAATGGTGAGGTAGTGGTATGACTAATATATTCACATATATTGCACAGTCAGCATGTTGCACAGAATATTGCACAGCCAGTAAATAAAAAAACTATAATATAGCTGCACAGTGGTTTCTACAGGAGTTATTTTGGTTATAGTGCATTATTATAGAGTCTGGTGGCAGCAGGTTCTTACAAACTCCCTTGTGGTGCAAGACGGCTTGTGATAGATAAGGAGGTTTGGGTCTAAAGCAAGATTCCGGCTTTTGTTAAGGTGTGCCTTGCAAAGGAAGATTAAAGAGTGTGGACAGTGCGTCTCTAAAACAGCTGAGGTAACTGAAAGGTCTTCAGACGGCTCCTGAAGGCTAGAGAACGGAGGTAGTTTTCTGTGGTCTCTCTGGTTATATCCATTGATAAATAAAAGATCTCTGACTCCTGTTTAATTGTGTTTTCTTTTTCTCTGTCAATCAAATAACCGTTGGGAAGGTGATGTAGCAACAGAAAAAAAAAACAGTTATTTCAACTCAACACAGCCATACAACAAAGCATGTAATAATATAATACAAATATGAAATTATGAGTGAGGCTGACCAAAAACAAAACAAAAATGATATGAACTGTTTAGCTTTATTTCTTGTGGTGGTAATTTTGATTGGTTCTGGCTAGGTTGTTATGAAAATTATCAGATGAACTAGAACTAAATGTGGAGCTCTGCCTTATACAGGTGCTGGTCATAAAATTAGAATATCATGAAAAAGTAGATTGATTTCAGTAATTCCATTTAAAAAGTGAAACTTGTATATTATATTCATACATTACATACAAACTCATATATTTCAGATGTTTATTTTGTTTAATTTTGATGATTACAAATGACAACAAATGAAAATCTCAAATTCATCATATCAGAAAATTAGAATATTACTGAAGACCAATAAAAACAAAGGATTTATAGAAATGTTGGCCAACTGAAAAGTATGAACATGAAAAGTATGAGCATGTACAGCACTCAGTATTTAGTTGGGCCTCCTTTGGCCTGTATTACTGCAGCAATGCGGCGTGGCATGGAGTCGATCAGTCTGTGGCACTGCTCAGGTGTTATGATAGCCCAGGTTGCTCTAATAGTGGCTTTTAGCTCTTCTGAATTGTTGGGTCTGGTGTATTGCATCTTCTTCTTCACAATACCCCATAGATTTTCTATGGGGTTAAGGTCAGGAGAGTTTGCTGGCCAATTAAGAACAGGGATACCATGGTCCTTCAACCAGGTACTGGTAGCTTTGGCACTGTGTGCAGGTGCCAAGTCCTGTTGGAAAATGAAATCTGCATCTCCAAAAAGTTGGTCAGCTGCAGGAAGCATGAAGTGCTCTAAAACTTCCTGGTATGTGGCTGCGTTGACCCTGGACCTCAGAAAACACAATGGACCAACACCAGCAGATGACATGGCACCCCAAACCATCACTGACTGTGGAAACTTTACACTGGACTTCAAGCAACGTGGATGAAGTGCCTCTCTTCTTTTCCTCCAGACTCTGGGACCTTGATTTCCAAAGGAAATGCAAAATTTACTTTCATCAGAGAACATGACTTTGGACCACTCACCAGCAGTCCAGTCCTGTTTCTCTTTAGCCCAGGCAAGACGCTTCTGACGCTGTCTGTGGTTCAAGAGTGGCTTGACACAAGGAATGCGACAGCAGAAACCCATGTCTTTCATACGTCTGTGTGTGGTGGTTCTTGAAGCACTCACTCCAGCTGCAGTCCACTCTTTGTGAATCTCCCCCACATTTTTGAATGGGTTTTGTTTCACAATCCTCTCCAGGGTGCGGTTATCTCTCTTGCTTGTACACTTTTTTCGACCACATCTTTTCCTTCCCTTCGCCTCTCTATTAATGTGCTTGGACACTGAGCTCTGTGAACAGCCAGCCTCTTTAGCGATGACCTTTTGTGTCTTGCCCTCCTTGTGCAAGGTGTCGATGGTCGTCTTTTGGACAACTGTCAAGTCAGCAGTCTTCCCCATGATTGTGTAGCCTATAGAACTAGACTGAAAGACCATTTAAAGGCTTTTGCAGGTGGTTTGAGTTAATTAGCTGATTAGAGTGTGGCACCAGGGGCCATCAATTTTGAACCTTTTCACAATATTCTAATTTTCTGATATGATGAATTTGAGATTTTCATTTGTTGTCATTTGTAATCATCAAAATTAAACAAAATAAACATCTGAAATATATGAGTTTGTATGTAATGTATGAATATAATATACAAGTTTCACTTTTTAAATGGAATTACTGAAATCAATCTACTTTTTCATGATATTCTAATTTTATGACCAGCACCTGTAGTGTCCCCACCAACTTTCATTACAAAGTCACACCCTTAGATCAGCACCTCAATACATAACAGATTTGTTGTCGGTGTATCAACCTCTCAGACCACTCAGGTCCTCTAGTTCCAGAGTTCTGTACTAGGGAAGAGAAATAATGATTTATCTGCAAGGGTTGTGAAAGAAAAGAAAATATGGATCATGTTTTGATGAATTGCATTAAATATGAAACTGAAAGAGAGAGGATGAGAAAAGTAATTATGGAAAAAGGGAGAGAAGGGAGTATTAAATGAATTTCAGGGAAAGATGGAGATAGGGAGGAAAATTTGGTTATAAATAAAGCATTGTTTTTATTTTTACATTACACAAAAATAAAAAAATAAATGTATTAGGTTGAACTATAGAGCTACACACTCATGTACAGTAGGTGGCGGTATGCAGCTAAAAATTGTTTGCAATCCGCCAATCTAACAAAGAAGAAGATGATTACATGACGTCAGGCCGTCATCTTTCAGCGTTCGGCTTTTTCCGTGAGTCACGTGACGATTGGCGCCCTCATCGTGTCTGTCCGTCCACAGTCTCCCTTTTTACACGCAGGACGGTTAGCATCTGTCGTTCGGCACCATGTTCCGAGCCCTTTCCCGTGTATCAACCGCAGGATTCCGAAGCCTGGCTCGGACACGGACCGGTTATTCGGGTAGGACTGCCGCTTTACACTAATATCCCAATGGTATTTAAAAACTTTGGATACGGAAGCTCTGGCCGGTTAGCATGTAGCCGGGAGCTAACACGGGGTGACATTGAAGCATTTCTAAAGCAGGCGTCCCTGTCTCTTTTGTTTTAGCAATGTTGAGCTATTCCAGGGTTCGTGTTGTGGTTTAAATCTGCTACTGGTGAATAAAAATTAGTGAACAGGCCTCGCGACCTTGTAATGACCCCATGTTAGGTCAGAAGTGTTGGTGGCCTCTTAACACAGCTATAACCAACACTCATCTGGAAGAATATACTTGTCCCGTCGGGTATTTATCCGGTTTCCATTGATTTTATTCTGAATTCATCTTTCTGAACTTTTCCTTCTAGTGAAGTTCACTTCATCAGGTCAATATTTTTCATTTCACTTCCATTCAGTGTGTGTTCATATATGGTGATCCTTGAATGAAGGTGTGTAGGGAGTCTTAAAGGAAGTTCAACGTTATTGACTGATCGACTTAATTGACCTCACAGTTGAGAAATGTACTAGGTACATCAGCTCAAATGGTAAAAAAGACAAGAACACTGTACCAAAGCTAGAAAAAGGTGTATGGGATATTTACAATATTAACAGTGTGTCCAAATATGACAATTTTTTTTATATAGTGGGATTATCATACGTGGTTATTGCACATGGTGTTTACACGGTTACTTATATTCAATTCAATTCAGTTTATTTACATAGCGCCTAAGCAAAACCCGTAGATTGCATCGACTCATTGACTCCAATGCAATCCCTCACACTAAGCATGCTTGTAGCGACAGTGCAGAGGAAAAACACCCTTTTAACAGGAAGAAACCTCCTTCAGAACCAGGCTCTGTGTGAGCGGCCACCTGCCAAGGCCGACTGGGGTTCAAGAAGACAGAAGCAGACATAGAAAAAGAAGCATAGATACAAAAGGCAACTCTAAAACGCGGCCCGTCCAGGAAACGCACAGCCAGGCAGACGAGCTCTAAGCCAACTCCAATGTGAGAGGATGAAGAGAGCACATCCAGCCAGTCACAGTCAGAGAAACAGGACTACATTGGAAAACAGGCCAAGCTCCAACATCTAGAAACAAAGGTGTTGATGGCAGCAGCACAGCTGATATTTCTCTCATGGATGGAGTCACAGCCAAACAGGAACAGACCAGATGAAGCTACTATGAGAAAAAGCAGAGATAGTATGTACTAACATTAGAGATTGAACCAGCAGATTCTGCAGAGTTATTGCACTTGGGTGTCACATATAGAGGAACAGGTTATTGCACAGGGTATTAAATAGTAATTGCACATTAGATATTGCACAAGTTATTGCTTGTTGTAGTGTCGCATTGTCGAGTCTGGTTGCAGCAGGTATGAATGACATGCTGTAGCGCTCCTTTTTACAGACAGGGTGTAAAAGTCTTTCACTAAAGGAGGTGCACAGCTCCTCTACACTCTGATGCAGAGGGTGAAAGGTGTTCTCCATGATGAATGTAGGCGTATACAGCACCCTCCTCTCAGCCACTTCCTCCACTGAGTCCAGAGTGCAGACTAGGACAGAACTGGCCTTTCTCACCAGTTTGTTCAGTCTTTTTCTGTCCCGCTCTGCACTGCCAGGGGCCCAGCAGATGTCAGCTTAGAGGAGGGCCGATGCCACCACAGAGTCATAGTTTTTAAGTAGGGGCGTGCTCACTTCAAAAGACCTCAGCCTCCTCAGGAGGTGGAGGCGGCTCTGGCCGTTCTTGTACAGGGCGTCGGTGTTATGAGCTCAGTCCAGTTTATTATGTGAACACCCAGAATTTGAAACTCTCCGGTTGTAGTAGAAAAGGAGGAAAACCGAAACTAATCTTATGTTCCGTTCTAGTTTCAACCCTGACTAAAACTAAAAGGGTTAAAAACGGCAGCTAGACGACTGCTTCAGTTAATATTTTTCCTAAGAGGGGTTGATTGATCCTCTGAATTACTGTTAATTCTTTAAAAATAGCAGAAGTAGATTCGGTTGGTGTTTTTGGTCTCTGACTATGAATGCAATTTTTGCATTGGGATTAATATCCATAAAGATACAATAATGTTCTAAAGTGTTGTCAGTGTAATTCAGAGTTAATGGTTAACTACAGCTGCTAGTAGTGCTACCTCCAGTTTCATTGTGTTGAGAGAAGATAAGGACAGTTTGCTATGCGAAAGCTACTGGTATCAACATAGTTAATGTTTGGATTTAGGTTGTTTCTTATTAATATACAGTCTCAAGGCTGCTAATGTCTTTTTTTTTATATACATGTATATTTTTTGGTTAATGGCATGTTTAACAAAGTGTCAGTGTGTTTTTCAGCTGTATGGTGGAAAGAATCACAAGTTAAGCCCCAAACCACTCACCTGTATGATGTGTTGCCTAATTAACTACCCAACAACAGCCTGTTAGACACATTACTCCATAAAATGCACAGGGCAAAATGATCTGCACATGAAATATGCCCCTAAAGATGACAGGTATTCCATTTCTCTATTTGAACAGGGTTCAAAATAAATAATCAGATTGATATAGTAGTAAGTCTTTTTGTTTCGAGTGAAATAAAAGCAGATGTGTTGCTCTGTTTTTGCTTTGACTTTTTTTTATCAGGAAGTTAATTCTTATTTATCTTTCATTGAAAAAATTCTGAAAGGATCGTTTGACTTCTATTTTACAGCTCCTCTGGCATCCAGATGTTACTCCCATGGCAAGGTGGAGACAGACGAGGAGTTTGATTCTCGTTGGGTCACTTACTTCAGCAAACCTGACATTGACGCCTGGGAGCTTCGGAAAGGTGACTGACGGTTGCTGTTATTAACACTGAATATTCAGTGAATTTTCTCATTATTTAATGAGGATTTCCCAGGGATTCAAACCCAGAAGATTCTCAAAGGTTAAGGCCTTAATACAGAGGAAGATCCACCACCATTCACCCATTAGCCATTAACTGGATGTCATGATAAATATGATTTCCTTGTGTTTTTGATGATCATCTTCTGCTTCGGTTTAAAACCTGGCCTCCTCAGCAGGTGCATGAAAAAAAACAAAGTTATGAGGAAGGCTTGTAGCAGTTTTATTTAAATGTTTGTAGCTACAACTTCTAACTCTTCCTGTTCAGTAGGTGGCGTCCTTACCTTTGCCAGTTCCCTTTGCCAGTTCTATCTATGCTAATGCTAACCTTTGGTTGTTTATTTGGTTAGTGTTAGCAATCATTGATACAATGGCTGAATCCCAAACTATCAAGTGTCACTCCCAATGAAGTCACACTCACAGCTGTGGAAGGCGTCTGGGTTGTATGTGGGGGGTATTAACTAGAATAGGATGACTTCTTCCCAGTGACGGAAAAAGTAAACAGTCATTGCTATGACAACACAGGGACGTCTGTGGCGCATGTTGACATGACGTCAAATATTTGCCCCTTTCTTAAAAACAAAGAAAATATCAAGTTAGGGCTGTGCATAAAACTCAATACAAAAATTAATATCTATGTTTTTAAAAGCGATTTAATATCCGTATTCTGGCTTTCAGTATTGACACCTCCCAACCACTAGGTGGAGTTATTACAACGTGCCGTTACTGTTCACAGGCTCATTTTGACTTTAAAGCCAATGAAGGAGCCTAGAACTTGACAAAACAAATGCATGCACTCCAATGGTGCCGTACGCTTTACTGGAAAGATGACCAACTTGCCGGCTCCCCTACAGAGGCACCATGCTGGTAAGCTAGCAGCACCAAAAATATAAAAGAAACTTGCAGACCCAAAGCAAATAACTCTGGACAACATCACGTATAAGATTCCATCTGTCTCACCCCATGCCATCAAGATCAGACTTGCTTTATGTTTGTTTTATCTGCCTGGATTTCAATCTTACTGCGTGGTTGAAAATAGAGGTTTTCGCTAAATGGTAAATACACTGGAGCCCCGTTGCATTATCCCAACCTATCACTTTATTACTGAAGTAGCGGTACACAAGAAATATAAAGAAGTCAAAGCACTTGTCAAAACATGGCCAGGTTCAGCTTCAAAAGTTGCCCTTTCATGCACTGGGTGGGTGTATTTAATTGTGTCATAAGCTATGTATAGAGAATCATATCGAATTGGCTCACCCTACGTGTTACCCAGCCCTATATCCTGTCTATTAAAACTATTACAAAGATGACATTCCCTTTAGGGATTAATAACTTTTTTGATTTTTTCCCCCCTATCTTTTGATTGTCACTTCACACCTCTGCATTGTCTGTGATATCACACAGCTGATTTCTATGGCTGCCAGAATGTCCACTCTAATCGCTGTATAGCGATTACGCAATTTTAGATCAGTGTCTGAATGTCTAGTGGATGAAAAAGTAATGGACTCAAAATTTCCTACAATGCACCTTAAAATATAAGGCGTTGCTCAATTCACGAGAACGCGAGTACGTACTCGCGTTCTCGTCAAGTCCGTTCTTGGCGAGAACGCAGGAAGATCGGACTTGATGAGAACGCGAGCACGCAAGCACGTATGTGTATTGGAGCAGAAGCGTACTCGTGACGTCATCACATGCAACGTTCTTTAGCATTTCTTTAACAGTCAAAACTATTTATTCCCTACACAAAGCATTTTGAAAACAATATTTTTAATTTCTAAAGCTTAAAAAACATTTAAAAAAATTACCGAACCGCAAAAAACCGCCATCAGAACGAGCGGTAGTTCACACATAACTAGACCGAGAGAAGTGCACTACAGACGGGGTAAATTTAGCCCTGGCTGCGGTTACCCTCGGAGGTCTGCTGGTCACTCTGGTCCGCTCAACATCGGACTTTTTTTTAAAATTTCGCACTAACTCTGTAAACAGACCACACAGGGAGGCTTAAATGTATAATGTTATCGCCTCAAACGATTTCAAAACGTACTTTTGAAGAACAACAGCAGCAGAAAAGGGAATGTTTAACTTACCACTGTGAGCGCTGTCTGGAATCAAGCTGCGGCCGCGGGGCATTCTGGGGAAGCGGTCAGTCTGAAGAACGCACAAGTCTGCTCTGATGCATGCTCGATAAAGAGGGCGGGGTGAGAACAACATCCGGGGATTTGGTGCGTTCTCGATCTGGCGTTCTCGAGAATTGGAACGGTACTCTGGCTGAGGCTGATGACGTGTCACGAGTACACGAGAACGCTCAAGAACGCATATTGAGAAACGCCCATGGTGATCATCCACGCTCACTAGACAAGCAGCTATTTCCCAGAATGCTTTGCGAGGAGAGCTCTCCTCACAAAGCATCATGGGATGTACAGGTGCTGGTCATAAAATTAGAATATCATGAAAAAGTAGATTGATTTCAGTAATTCCATTTAAAAAGTGAAACTTGTATATTATATTCATACATTACATACAAACTCATATATTTCAGATGTTTATTTTGTTTAATTTTGATGATTACAAATGACAACAAATGAAAATCCCAAATTCATCATATCAGAAAATTAGAATATTACTGAAGACCAATAAAAACAAAGGATTTATAGAAATGTTGGCCAACTGAAAAGTATGAACATGAAAAGTATGAGCATGTACAGCACTCAGTATTTAGTTGGGCCTCCTTTGGCCTGTATTACTGCAGCAATGCGGCGTGGCATGGAGTCGATCAGTCTGTGGCACTGCTCAGGTGTTATGATAGCCCAGGTTGCTCTAATAGTGGCTTTTAGCTCTTCTGAATTGTTGGGTCTGGTGTATTGCATCTTCTTCTTCACAATACCCCATAGATTTTCTATGGGGTTAAGGTCAGGAGAGTTTGCTGGCCAATTAAGAACAGGGATACCATGGTCCTTCAACCAGGTACTGGTAGCTTTGGCACTGTGTGCAGGTGCCAAGTCCTGTTGGAAAATGAAATCTGCATCTCCAAAAAGTTGGTCAGCTGCAGGAAGCATGAAGTGCTCTAAAACTTCCTGGTATGTGGCTGCGTTGACCCTGGACCTCAGAAAACACAATGGACCAACACCAGCAGATGACATGGCACCCCAAACCATCACTGACTGTGGAAACTTTACACTGGACTTCAAGCAACGTGGATGAAGTGCCTCTCTTCTTTTCCTCCAGACTCTGGGACCTTGATTTCCAAAGGAAATGCAAAATTTACTTTCATCAGAGAACATGACTTTGGACCACTCACCAGCAGTCCAGTCCTGTTTCTCTTTAGCCCAGGCAAGACGCTTCTGACGCTGTCTGTGGTTCAAGAGTGGCTTGACACAAGGAATGCGACAGCAGAAACCCATGTCTTTCATACGTCTGTGTGTGGTGGTTCTTGAAGCACTCACTCCAGCTGCAGTCCACTCTTTGTGAATCTCCCCCACATTTTTGAATGGGTTTTGTTTCACAATCCTCTCCAGGGTGCGGTTATCTCTCTTGCTTGTACACTTTTTTCGACCACATCTTTTCCTTCCCTTCGCCGCTCTATTAATGTGCTTGGACACTGAGCTCTGTGAACAGCCAGCCTCTTTAGCGATGACCTTTTGTGTCTTGCCCTCCTTGTGCAAGGTGTCGATGGTCGTCTTTTGGACAACTGTCAAGTCAGCAGTCTTCCCCATGATTGTGTAGCCTATAGAACTAGACTGAAAGACCATTTAAAGGCTTTTGCAGGTGGTTTGAGTTAATTAGCTGATTAGAGTGTGGCACCAGGGGCCATCAATTTTGAACCTTTTCACAATATTCTAATTTTCTGATATGATGAATTTGAGATTTTCATTTGTTGTCATTTGTAATCATCAAAATTAAACAAAATAAACATCTGAAATATATGAGTTTGTATGTAATGTATGAATATAATATACAAGTTTCACTTTTTAAATGGAATTACTGAAATCAATCTACTTTTTCATGATATTCTAATTTTATGACCAGCACCTGTATTGTCACAGTGGCCCACTTTCCCCATAGGCTGCTGCTACCTGACAGTGCTGACAAATAACAAAGATGGCACAGGCACCGTGCGAGGGAGGTGGAGTCATGTGACCAACAGGGAGCGAAAAGTAGTGATCATCTATCCGAACAGTCGGTTAACTGAGTTCACTATAAGGTCCACTATATAGTCCCCGCTCTATATAGTGGTTGAGGGATATAGGGGTTATGGCGGACATTTAGACACAGCCTATCTATGCATCTCATTCAGCTGATTGCCCTGAACTAGGCCAAGCCGTTACCATGGCAATCAGCCGCTGTGCGTTCCAGAGGACACGCCTCCTGTGTTTCATTGCAGAGATATATGGTGTTTTTTCATTACTTTTGAGGTCCTATATTTACATTCTTAGCAGTTTGTCAATCAGTCAAATTTGTTTGAGCGGTTCATGGGATATATTTCTATATTTGGAGAAACACAGAACCCCTCTTAATATGGACATAAAAGAGTTTGTTACAAGCTAAAGACCTATTGAAAGTTGGCTTTTATTTTAATGAATGAAAAGCAACTGTAGACTTTTCTGAACCCTAACATTTTTTTTTTGTTCCTAATTTCACACAAAAAGTTACCCAATAATTAAACCCTGGTTCACTTCTCATTAGAAAAAGGAGTTTAATTACTAATCCTCAGATTTTCAGTGATTCTGGTCTAAATCATCCATGTAACCCTGGCAGAAATGTCTTTGACATCAAATCAGACTGTTGATTCAGAATTATTTTACTGTCTACTAAATAACAAGGCTTTCCGTCCGTTATTTTGCTTTATAGGCATGAACACTTTAATCGGATATGACCTGGTCCCAGAACCCAAGATCCTGGATTCAGCGCTAAGAGCCTGTCGAAGGCTGAACGATCTCGCCAGTGCCATTCGCATCCTTGAAGCTGTCAAGGTGAGTCCAACCCCCCTGCCTCCGTCAGGAACTGTTCTTTCAGCACTACCAAACTGAAACTGCCAGTGAGACAAGAAAAAGACAATGTTCCAGCATGTAGATAATAAAAGTTAACATTTTAACAGGGAAATAAACAATTGTTTTCCTCTATTTGAAGGATAAAGCAGGTCCCCACAAAGACATCTACCCCTACGTTATCCAAGAGCTGAAGCCCACCCTCACAGAACTTGGCATTTCAACACCAGAGGAGCTTGGAATTGACAAGTTATAGACAAGAAGGGTGAGAAGAGGCAGTGTTGACTCGCAGCCATGTTTCTTTTTTGACTGAAAAACTTTAAAACGTCTTTCTTTTCTTCTCAGGCCATTTTTCACATCGAGACGATTCTCCTGATTACCTCCCATTGGAAATGTCTATATTATTGATCCAATACATGCTGTCCTGTTGTGTACAAAATAATGGAAATAATAAAGAACCTAATTAGCAAAACCTGTTCTTAATTCATCATTATCACGCTTCACAGGACGGCGACATGCCACAAACAATTTCTGCTGAAAAGGGTTTATGTTTAGAGTTCTGCATCAGAATGTTAAAGAAGAGTGGAGTGGAAGGAAAAAGTATTAGATAAAGGTGCAAAAATGATAGTGAATATTTAGGGAAAGGATGTAGGAAGAATCACAGAACGTCCACAGCGGTTAACCCCAACTCTCACCAGCTATGACATGGGATCCGATCTAATGAAATAATTGGATTGTATGACGCAGCAATTACATCTGGTTAAAGCAAATGGACTGCATAGTTCCAACCAAAGTAGAACCCGGGTTTATCTTTGTCAGACGGGAAGAGGGACACATGGGCAAACTAAAACTTGTACAGTTTAAAGAGAACCTGAATTAAATAATCAGAATCTTAAACTTTGCAGCTTCTGGAAGCGTTTATTTCTACAAATATTTTTTTTTCTTAATCGCATTTAACCTAGACAACGGATCAAGTTATACGGCGAATGTGGCTTTTGTTCCAGCAGCGACCACAGCTTCAGGTTCCCTAGAAAAAAGTCGGATCAGACACAAGTTCAAGTTTGGCTTCATGTAGCTTATTCCTTATGTTTGAGCCACTACTAGGAAAGTAAATACAGAGAGTTGACTGTTGCTGTCTTTTCCTTTATAATGATGAAAATAAATGTATTTGGGGGAAAAAGCTCAGAAAGTGGAAAGGCACAGAATCCAAGTTACATTATGTTGAGCTGGATGTCTGAAGTCTTCAGGTTACAGCAATTTCTAGAGCACATGATGCACCCATCTGCTGACTAGCTTTGTGGATATTTTTAGTGACTATTTGTACAAAAGTAATAAAAAAAACTTAATATCAAAGCAAAAAGGTGATTTCAACTCGAATAGCCACCTGATGCACCATGGATTCTGGCTTACGCAGTACAAAAAAGGTCAAAATCCACTTCTTTGCTTGCTTTATTCTACGTACAGACAAACAGGTTAAACCTAGCGTACACAGTTTCCTCACTCTGTTTCATACACCTGTTCTTTGAATGACTGACTGATTGAATGAGACTTACTGAAAACTGGTAAAAGAAAAAAAAAATATGACCATTCACGTCAAAAATAATTAACGTAATTAATAGCGTAACTTTTTTTTTTCTTAAGACCTACCTATTTATACTGTTAAACACCCACATCCTAAGTTAAAATTCATTAACTAAGTGAATCACTAAACAAGTCCTACTATAAATAACAAATCAAACAAAATAATCCAAATTCTAAGATTTTACTAAAAATGGAGAAAAATCTCCTACAATATTATTGGTCTGGATTGATCAACTTTCCTACAGTCTTATGTCTGTTAGGTACTGTCAATAAAATATCCACATACTTGGTGAAAACCTGAGAACCTGGATTTTCTTTACCTTAATCAGAATCTTAGGCTTAGAGATTTAGGCTGGTTGCCTCCATTCTATCACTAAATTAAATCCTTTAAATATCTTTGCAAATTGAATTAATTTGCATCTCTTTAAAGACACAATATAGACACAAAAAGTTAACTGATTTTAAAATATAATTTCAGTTTATTATGGGAAAAAGTCGGAATTCCGACTTTAATCTTAGAATTCTGACTCTTTTCTCAGAATTCTGACTTTAATCTCAGAAATTTGGATGTTAATGTAGATGGGAATCATGAAGGAAGAGACGTCGGAGCACTCAGCATCACTGACAAAGATCTGAGTTATTTTGGGGGGCCCAGTGACAAATTGGTGGAATATTATGGACTTAGGAGACTTTTTACGTGTCAGAGGGGCCCCCAGTGATGCTATTTCATTAAAGAAGGAGCAGAAGGTGATTAAAACAAGAGAGATTGTTTAGTCTCTAAAAGAGACATGGCTGCGGTTTCAGATTTCTGAGATTAAAGTCAGAAATCTGATTTTTTTTCCCCCTCATATTATCCCAAAATTAAATTTCAAAATCAGTTAACTCTTTAATTTTTTCAGTGGTCCTAATCCTCTTCCGTACTTATTTATGGGCACAAATGTTATTTTATTTGATTATTATTATTTTTTTATTTCGGCCACTAGGGGGCGACATACTGCTTCACATCAGGGTAGAGAGACCACAATAAACAGGAGAATCAGTCTAGCGTAATCCCATAGTTCTGGTAATAAAAGACGGCACCTTTGGTTACAGTTGGGTTACAAATAGGTGTTAGCTATTTTGTTGAGTTTTTTTTTTTTTACGCTTCCCCCCTGTATCTGCTTCACTTGTAATGAATCACAACCCCTGGAAGTAGAGACCCCCTGCTAACCAGCCCTAACTAACCATGTTAGCCTAGCAGGCTAACAGGAGTGTGAGTAGCAGGTTCCTCTGCTCTGGGACTACTATCATGGCTGTGCTGTGGGAGAAGTTGTGACAACAATCAAAGCGAAGATGATGAACGACATAATAGAAGAACCCGAAAAGGACACGCTCCTGGAGGCGCAGCAGGAACAGCTAGTTTTGTCGGTAATGTCAGCTAAAGCTAGTCTGACGATAAGAAAAGAGAAACTGGGAGGCTCGCTAGCTAGGCTAGCATTTACATATTTTGACAGTTGTTTACGTGAGACGTATTTTAAAGAAAGCCTTCTGACTTATGTATATGAACGTAACGTCAGGCTGTTTAGTAACATATAAAAAACGTGTTTTGAAGCACTTATTTCGCTTTAACGATTATTATTGGAGCCTCAGCGAAAAAACAAAACAAAAACAGTAACCGTAAAAATAGACATGATGATGTTTATAAGTAAACCCCGAAAGTACCAGCTTGGCTGCTCATTAAATATAACTTAAGAAATACGTTGATTTGCTATATGTTTTTGGAAAGCCTCTTTGGAAAGTTGGAACTTCTCCATTTCCTTTTTGGCTACAAACCATTAAGTATTTAAACAGAATGACTAATAAAAAAGCTCAAAAACAAGATGAATGTCATGGAGTTTAAATAGAAGCCTTACAGTAGGGTGTGTATTTGTATTTATTCCTCATAAATATCTTCTTTTCTGACACTTTAGGGGATGTCTTTCAGCTTTGTGTGGAAAAGTGTGTCCATTCTGTCCTGCAAAATTGTATATTTACTCAAGCTTATTTAGATTCACTGGAAAGTTTGAAAATCAATTCTTAAGTCTAGCCACCATCTCAGTAGGATTCAGATGTGGACCATGATTCTGACACATGGACATACTTTGATCCATCTGCTGTACGCTCAGGGATGTTGTTTTGTTGGAAGTTGAACCTCTACCCCAGCATCAAGACCTCTGCAGCATCAATTTTTTTCTTCTTGGATTTTTCGTATTTTGGGATCATTTAAATTATAACCTTCTTAATGAAAGCATGATACTGCCAACACTCCCCCCAGTTTTGATTGCATGTTTTTAGTGGTACTTTTTTGCTCCACATATAGATTTTTTTTAAACCATAGAAAACAACAATGGTCTCATGTAACCAGAGAAAATTCTTCCATATTCCATAAAGGCCATATTTTTAGATCTCTGCAGCTGCTTGAGAGATTCTGATTTTAGATGATCTTTCATGTCTTGATGGGGTTTTAGGGATGTGGTGACGTCCAAAAGCTGTTGGTAACAGAGGAATTGACCTTAATAAAAGGGGCTTACATAAAATGTAAACATATATTGTTTATAAGATTTAAAAAAAAAAGTAAATACATTTGAGTTTTTTGGTTATGTAGCAAAAAATAATTATCATAATAATAATCATTTGTGAAATTTCAGGGACCCAGTAACGGCGCAAGACCTAAGATTCCAGATGGAGGCATTCGGCTGGTGGAGAAGAGAGGACCTTACATCATGTCCAGAGCGCCGGCCATCCACCTCAAACTACGTGAGCATTTCTACTAATGAAGGGAGAGGAAATGTAAAAGTTGCATCTAGAAACCTTCAGTCTGTTTTTATGAATATTAATGTTGGCTGAATGGTTGTTAGATAAGTAACTAGCTTTTTATAAAGTTAAGGGTTTAATTTATCCAATGATTTAGAGTGCTTTAATAGTAGCTTTGAAGAGTCAGTGAGGTTAAAGAGTTCAAAAAGTTCAAAACATTGCATAGATTGAGAGGTTTACATCCACATATATGGAGTGAACTTTGTTCCGTTATTGTTTTAAGCAAAGAGCACGTTTTGTAAATTGAAATTTTGAAGAAAAGAAAATTGCTATCCAGGAATAAGACTTTTAACATTTTTTCCAGAAAAGGTTTTGAGAGTATTCTTTGCTTTTTTGTTAGATTTTTTTTTTTTGTTTTCTCTAATTATTTTTTGTTTGGTTTTTGTTTTGTAAAATAAAGTATTTGACCAGGTTTTTAATTTCTATTTTTATTTTATTTTTGTTTTTCAGCCTGAGTTTTATTAATTGCATTTGTACTGGTTAAGAGGGAGCATTTTTATTGGGCTTAAAGGGGAAAGATTTGATCTGTCAAAGAAAATATTAAACAAAAAATGCAATTGGTAAAAACTAAATCTGAAAGATTAATAAAAAAAAAAAACAAGAATAAAATTATAAAATCTTTAAAAACACAACAAAAAAATTTTTCATTTTACAATACAAAAAAAAAACAAAACAAAAAAAAACACAAACCCCCAACATTTAAGTAAAATTTTGACATTTCCTTCTGATTAAAACTTCTCCAAGTTTCATTTCAGGATTATTTTTTTTTACTTTTCTTGGAACAATAATGTAACAAATTTCTCTCCATAAAGAAAAGTCTTTGTAGTCACATGAGTTTGACCAAACAATGTGATTTTCCACCCATTTAGACCAGGAGCATGTGCTTTCCTCTATTTAATCACAAAATGTCCATGAAAGCAGTAAAAGGGATTACAAATACACAAACCTATCCACATGAAACAATTTATGGAGGATCTAATGTTCATTTGTGCTAGAAAAACAGCAATGATCTAGTGTTGTCCATCTCTCTCTCAGCCTGATGTTTTCTGTATGTAGTCTCAGAAAAAAATAAGTAAATAGATATTTAGTTTGAGTCCTACCACATGTGAATGAATTTACTCCCTTTGATCATCCAAAGAGAAACATAGAGAGATGGTGAGGAAGGCGCTGAAGAGGAAAGCCCTCTCTGCAGGCCCAGCAGTGACCAATCAGCCGAGGCAGGGAGGCAAGAGGTGAGGAAAGAGAAAAAGGATTTTTCTTTTCTTTATTTCGAGTAATGTTGGCATGAAGCAGGAAATGTTAAAGCAATGCTCCTCTGTCTGTTCTGCTTTAGGACGGTGAAGTTCAACAAGGGCTACGCTGCTCTGAGCCAGAATGCTGAGGAGATGTTGGTAGCTCTGGACTCAGACAGGTGGGTAATGGAACCAACAGATGAAGCTGCTGCAGACAGAATAAGATGCTTTATTTAAATATGACTTCCCTTTTTAAAGTTTTATGGCTTCTCATGTTCTTCTTCAATCTCCACACTTAGCCGACCCAGAATCTTTCGGCAGCCTTTAAAGTTGGCCGCCTTGACGTCTTGTTAGACAGCTTAGACTAATGAGCCTCTCTTGATCTTCACAGCGATGAAGAGATCGACTTTGAGCACTATTCCTCAGGATACTCCTCCGCTGAGGTGAGGTTGCCTCACAGGACATTTTTCAGATTTCTCTGATGCTTCTTTTGCATATTTGCAAACTGCCTGTTTGACTGTTGACAAGTGGGTGTGGTGAGATAATTCACTGTTCTTCTATTAACCCATACCGTACACATTTATCCTCCGTGCACCTTTCTATACTGCTATCACTGAAAGCCTTGCCTTCAGGGTAAACACTGAATACCAGGTGTCTGTTTTTTCTTTGAGCACTAACTGAAAACTACTTTATTAATTTGATTTATCACCGCTGCCAAATCAGTTTTGTTCTTGAGTTGATAGAAAAAAAGCCCAGACGGTTGCTCGGTACAGGGTTCCCGCAGGTCCTTAAAAAGTCTTAAAAGGCCTTGAATTCTTCAAAATAAAACTAAGGCCTTAATTGGTATTAAAATGTCTTAAATCAGTCTTTCGTAGGCCTTCGTTTTTAAAACATAAATAGGATCATTTTTATTAGGATTTATTTTTGTAATCTAAATAAAACATTAAAATTGACAATTTTTTATTTATTTATTTAAAACAAATAACGGCTCGCCATTATTGGTTCCGTCCCGATAGTGGAACCAATAAAGCGTTGTTGCGGCCGGGACATTTGGGAGATGCACCATTAACTTTTTGTCTGGAAAATCTGAGCAAGTGTAAATGTAACCAAATTGTCTCCAGCCAAGAGTTTTCTCCATGGCTAAAACCAGGGAACATACATGAGGCTCAGTGGATTTAGTGCAAGAAGTGATTCAAGCTCAGAACGATGGGAATTAAGGCAGTGGAGTCGCACATGCGAAGCACGAAACACAAAGCGTCAAAATGGAGTTAGAGAGAAACAGCCGGTATTTCTCAGTTTAGTTCCACCCTTGTCTCTGCAACGCCTCCACTTATCACCAAATCAAACATACTAAGAAAACCATACAAAGAAAAATAGCTGCAAAAAAGACTTAGCACTGGTTATGTTGGGGCTTTAAAACTGATTTGTTTTGTTCTCTGCTAAAACAAAGTTTGTGAATTCAGTTTAATAATTGTTCAAATATATCTGTCATTTGTGTGTTTTTAGCTTTCTTCCTGAATGGGACGTTTTTCAAAATGTGAAACAATAGTGCAGTGGTTTATGTTAAAATAAACCTTTGGGTTAAGTTGTCGCAAGCAGGTTTTCTTGTGTTTCTTGTGAATTTGGTCTTAAATTTTTATTTCAAGTGGCATTAAAAAGTCTTGAATTTAACTTGCCTTATGCTGTAGAAACCCTGTTTGTAGAGAAAAAGCTTCACTGGATTTCTTATTAAAGATATATTTAGACGTATCCGCTTGGGGCTAATCCTCCTAGACAGTGTTGTTTTGTTCAGATTCAGGTTTTCTTTCTTTTTATTAGCTCTTATGAAACAAACTTTTAGGACATCTTGTCTTGCAACTCCAATAAAACAAGCTGAACTTGTTTATAACTGCAGTCTGTATGTAGCCCGTTGGGTATGAGCTCCTGGTATTATTTTGAGCATTGAACAATCTCCCCCTCAGGGTAAATGCACTGGAACACACCCATGTAGTTTGGATGTATGGTATGCTCATAATATATACATTTAAAGGATTTGAAATCTTAACTGAAAATGTTTCTATTTTTGTAGAGTTTTATCTGAATCCCTGCTGTTAGTTGTTTATTGTTTCAGAAAATTGGATCTTTAAGAGTCTGTGTCATTACTCTAGGCAAGGCAAGGCCTAGAGCTAATATTTGTATAGCACAATTCAGTACAAAGACAATGCAAAGTGCTTTACATGATTAAAATACAGGACGCTAAAACAGAATCAAAGCAAGTAGGAAAAAAAAAAATAAATAAAATAAAAAATGCAGACACAAAAAAGAATATTAAAAACAGTTGGACTAAAGAAAATATGTTTTAGTTGAGCTATTTAACTAGAACAGTCTAAGGCAATCCTAAACAAATGTGTTTTTAGTCTTGATTTAAAGGAACTCAGGCTTTCCGCACTTTTACAGTTTTCTGTACTCTAGGTGACAAATAACAAATTAGTCAATAATCGGTTCATCTAATCAATCTTCTCAGCCCTAATTTTTTTTTGCATTTGATTTAAAACTCTGTCACATGAGGGTTCTTACTTTAAGATCTTTTTGTAATGTTTGTTTTTCTTCTAGATGTTAAAGTCATGACAACAGAAGGTTATTAACCATTAAAAAAATTTAATGTTTTAAAAAAAAAATCAGTAACTGCTTTAGTCGAGGAAAGGTATGGAAGATGATTAGGACCATTGGGAAAATAAAAATGAATCAAACAGGAAGCTGCCTATTTCTGACTTTAATCTCAGGAATCTGATTTTAACTTCAGTTTATTATCAAAGTAAAAATCCTGGACTTTGGCATTACAATCCTAAACTCTGGAAGGACTTGGAGTTTGAATATTGTAGCAGAATGTGAAGAAATGTGTGGAAGAAGTTTGAATTTCTAGACTGTGAATCATATTACTTCTAGTTTCTCCATCAAACTCCAGTTAGTTTTTAGTTTTTTACTTGTTTCAGGTAGATTTCTGTCCCATTCAATCCTTTTGTCTCAAAATCACAGTATTTCTAACCAGTAACTGGGAATTAATGGATCCTTATTTTAGCAGTTTTAGGGTAATCTAACTTTGTCCTGATGCCAAATAGAAAAATTCCAATGTGACGCAGCGGAATTGAAAGCCAGTTTCCTGTTATTTTAGGAAAATAGGCAGATAATGGACTCTATGCACAACTCCACTACTTCCTGAACTTAAGGAAGCTCTTTTTTTTCTGTCTTTGGCTGAATCCCAAACTTTCCCTCCAACGGAAAAGGAAAGCAGTCGTTGCTATGGTAACACAGTGATGTGCCATGTGGTGGGCTGTAGCACTGGGTGACATTAAAATATAACTTTTGCCCCTTTCTTAAAAAAATGTTTATAGTCAGGATAAAGCTATTTCAAAGTGGACCTTCCCTTTTGGAATGATTTATATTTTTTCGTATCTTTTTTGTCAGTGTGATGAAGATGCTGCAAACAATTTTAACCGAGATCCAACTTTACCCACTGATCCAAATGTTTTGTTTGCTTGTTGCTGTTTTTTTCTCTGCTCTCCAGGTCCATCCTGATCTGAGCAAGCAGCTGCTGCAGGATGGCTACCATCTGGATGAGATTCCTGACGATGAAGACCTGGACCTGATTCCTCCCAAAGCCATGGGCTCCTCTGTGTGCTGCTGCTTCCAGGGCCCATCCTGCCCCATGCAGTGACTCTATGTGCAGCTCTGCAGGGACAACGCTCTTCTTTTCACTGCAGCAGAGCTGCTGCACGGCGCCTGAGGAGATCCAGCTCTGATGAGGAACTGCAAACACTGAGCGCTGACATCGTTTAGCCTCACCGAGAAGGCAGAAGGACCCAAGAGCAAGCCTTATCCACTGTGACTCCAAAGCCTAACTAATTGTATTTATTCATCCTGTTTCTGCAGCTTTACACAATAGCGTAAACCACGACCCTGCTCTGGTTGAGTGATGGAGTGTTTCAGCATTAGTGATAAGACCGTGTTGACTCAAGGAGGTGCTGGCGAGCTCATTTCCTGCAGCCCTATGAGCATCTCAGACAGCCCAGACCGCTGCTGTCTGAGATGTTTTAGCTCTTTGACGAGTCGCCACTGTCTGTTACCGTTGAATGACGCAATGGCAACTAACTGGAACACGTTATTATTGTTCATTTTTATTTTTTAGCGCTATTGGATTTTCTACCTGGGGAAACAGAAACACTAACCAACAAAAAGAGCCTCCTAGAAGAGAAGTGGAGCATCCTAAGAGGTGCTCTCTTTCTGTTTGCCTGCTGTCGAAGGCTCAGAATATATCTGCATCTTTTCATTGACTTCCACACCAGTTTAAAATACATTTAAGAGACGATAAAAACGACAATTTAAATCTGTCTGGATTCACTTTGAGCATTTGATAAAACTACATTAACATGCCTCCACATCAGATTTAATTTGCATTATTTATTTATCATCATATTTAATGTTTATACTAAAATCAGAGTTATTTACAGTTCATTTATAATTTACATTTTTCATTTATATTCTTTTTGTGTTTTCTTTGGACAAAAGTTGAGACTTCTAACACTTTAGAATGTATCTGTTCATTTTCATTTTTAAACTTTAACAGTTTTTATCAGAGATGCACAGATATCAGCTGCATCTGTTTGAAAAGTGCACGGCTGCTTCAAAGTCAGGATAAAAACCTTCCTGTTTACTGTTAAAGAAATGCCCCCCCCCCCCGCCATACACTGTATGGGTTTAATGCTAGTCACCGAATGCTTTATATGGACCTACTGGGTTTTTATCGGTTTAACCCCACGTCTTGCTCTGCAGCGTGTTTTGACATTTATTCAATTTTGCACTTAACACCAATTGCCAGTAGCAAGTACACCTGACTCACCTGTACTATGCAACTATGGGACAATCTGCTCGTCGTACAAGGTTGTGTTATTGAGTGCTGATGCAATAAATAAATGTCTTGTTTGTTTAACATCTGTAAATACTCTATTCCCCTGTTGTACTTTATGGGTTTACATTCTTAGCAACAAAAAAAGGAAAATTCAATTAAAAATGTTTTGTATTTGTGTTCGTTTACATTACCTGAATTATGTACACCACAGCGTCTTTCAACTTTTTTTCCACACATTTTTTGCATCTCTGTTGTCTCTCTCTGCTATTCCAGATATCAGGAGTCCTTTAAAGATGACTATAGCTTCTACTATTTAGAACGTTTGAGGCTGTTTAGGATGATTCCTTTTCAGAAACGAGTAGAGCGAGCTTTTAAATCATTTAAACAACGCTTTGTTTTCTTTGATGGCAAAATACTCTCCCCCCTCCTTTAATTAGAAATACCATTCAGACTTTGAACAAATCACAAACATTGGGTTATTACCAAGTGCTTCAGCTTTTAAGACTTTGTTTTTATAACATTCCAGTTTATTCTGAAAGCTTTTGAAATACCACCTCTGAGCTGCAGCCAATGACGTTAACGCCTGCTGTTTGATTGAGCTCCAACTTGCCGCTTTTCAAAAAGGTTTTGTCTGCTATTGCATCATTAAGAAAGGCACCAAATTACATGTAGAAGAAAGGACATTTAAATTCCTCAAAGTCAAGCAACACAAAATGTCTCCAGTAAACATAAACTTCATATTAAATCAAGTTTGCAAAGATTTCCAAACGCAAAATAAATAGCTGGACTCTCCTGCATCAAGTGTATTTTATGCAAATGAGTTAATTTTCAAAGGAGGTATGGGTATGCATTGTTCCCTCGCCTTAAAGCCAGAATTTATTGGATATTTCAAGAGAAGGAAGAGATTGGTACCAATATTTCAAAATGGAGCTGCATATGAATATTCCGTAAAAATTCCAAAAATATCCACTGGACTTGGTTTCCAAGATTTGAAGACGTTTCTCCACCTCTCCAGGAAGCTTTCTCAATTCAAATGTCTGGATCCGCAGTGAGTTTGAGTCTTATATAGACAAAGCCTTGTATTGCTTGGAAACATGCAAATGGTAACCGATGAATGGGTCGTTTGGTTCCATTTGAATTGAGAAAGCTTACTGGAGAGGTGGAGAAACGTCTTCAAATCTTGGAAACCAAGTCCAGAGGATATTTTTGGAATTTTTACGGAATGACTATGACCTGGATGACTGAGAACCTTCATCAGCATATTGCATATGAATACTAATGCAAATACTATTCTGGTTCTGCTGGAGGTTTCTTCTTGTTAAAAGGGAGTTTTTCCTCTCCACTGTTACTAAAAGCATGCTTAGTTTGAGGTATTGCATCCCGATGCAATCAACTGGTTTTCCTGAGATAGAAAACTGAATCAATCTGACTGTATGATCTGATTGAACTGTAAAGTGCCTTGAGATGACATGTGTTGTGTGAATTGGCGCTATAAAAATAAAGTGAATTGAATTGAATCAATACATTAGATGCAGGCATATTTTTTAAAATGTGGTCATTTCCGTATTTAAATCCGTTTTTAATACTTTTGTGTTATAAAATTATGCACGGATTTATTTATTTTTATTTTTTTTTAACATTCAGCCATAATCATCTGAATTGTATGAAATGAACGAAAATGTTTTTGCATTACCGCAATATAAATCCGCTAGGGGGCAGCATAGAGCTTTGCTGCTTTCCTGAATTGCCTGTTGCAGCATAAGAACACTTCCAAGTTTTTCCTCAGTGAAGTTGGAAGGTTTTTCATATAATATATATAAAAAACATTTATCTACAACAAAAAATCTGCAACGTTTGACTGTAAAAGTAAACACCCCACTGCATCAATACATGTGGCAAAATACAATTTTTATTTAGATCCAAATAAACTTAGATTAAAATCAGGAAGCAGAAATCTCTGCAATGATGAAGTTCTAATAACCCACAGATATTTTCTTTCTAGCCACATAAGGGTTAAGCAATAATGAAATTACTGTCATTTAATAATTAAATTAAGTGGAAATGGTAGATACTTGTTGCTATCGCTGGGCGGGCCTAATGCGCCATGGGGGGTGGGGGGGAGATCAACTCAACTGGGGAAAAAAAAAAAAAAAAAAAAAACGACAGGGAGTTACCTCAGCGCTTTCCGAGACATGAGATCGGCTCATTTACCAGCCTGTTTCCTTACCTGTTAAAGAAGGAAATCACGAATTTCAGCAAAGCGAAGGGAAACAGGCAGAAAGACGGATAAAGCTGGAGAACTGCTCCAGGAAAAAACAAACAAAACTCAACTAAACGCGGCGGATCGCTCCTTTTTCTCCTTCTACCGGCGGAGCAGTGGGAACCTGAGGGGCGTGCAGGCGTGTTTACAAGTGTTTGAACGAGTGCCAGAGACCAGGAGAAGGAGGATAAAAGCCCAAAGGAAGGAGGGATGGTGGACAACTCCAGCAGCGGCAGCAAGGCGCAAATGGTGAGTCCTGGCTGCGCTCTCAGGCTGTGCGCCTCTCTGCGCCTTTAACGCGTCATTCAGCCACAAGGAGCTGAATGCTGAGCGCTTAGTTTACCAGACAAGCAGGACAGCAAAGTTTAAAGAGGTAACCTGATCTCATACTCAGTTTATTCTGTTTTATTTTATATATAAAGTACTTTCATTAATGCAATCCTTTTTTTTTCTTTGTGAAAAGGATAAGTTGGGGACTTGGCACGTTTGCATGTTATCTGGTGCTTATCTGGCATTTTGAGGATGTGGCAGCCAGCTCCATTTAATACGCAGGAGGGGCTTTAATTAGGTCTTATGTTATTTGCTTGTTATGATAGCAGTGATGCTGCACGCATGTTTAATTCCAGTGGGGATATTTCCACCTTTACTTTTAAGTAAATTTTTTTAAAGGGTCCAACTGACCTTCTTTCCGTTTGGTACTTTTCAAAAATTGATTCACTTTCTCAGGATGAGAAGGTGAACCTCCTGGTAATCTCCCCCATGTTTTTTCACTTCTTACATCTGCTAACTTTAAGTTAAACCAGGTATGTCCGTTTATTTTTCATTGTAATTCAATATTTACGTTATTTATGCAGATGAATGGTCAGAAAGATATTAATTTTAATTACCCTCGGCTTCAGTTCTTTATACTACAAACTCTAATCTACCCCCTAAAAGTGCCAAAACGTTAATTTATTAGATGGCAGACTTTCTAAGCAGTAGAAATTGTCCAAACAGGAACAAACTATCACCTCTAGTAGGTATTCTACCTATTGTAGTGAGGTTGGTACCTGACATCCAGCAGGAGAACTCACACATTTAAGTTTAAAAAAGCAAAAAAATCCCCCCAAAAAAATCACTAACCAGCAGCTCCCTTGTCAAGTTTTCAGCCTTGATATAAAAACTATTTCCCCACCATTGCAGCGCTGATTGGTCTTGGTCATTTTTTAGAAAACTTTTTGGACAGAAGAAAGAACCTGATGCCACCAAACCAAAGCTTCATTGATTGTTGGTTAAGTCCAGATATAGCAATAAACCTACTATTAATAAAAAGTTATTTTCTATAGAATATTCTGTTAGAATATGTGGTTATGGATCCTGTAAATTATATTGTTAACAGGCGGCCGATTGGAGTTAGACTTAGACAGATTTAATCTGTCATTTTGTTTACTGAAGTGTAAAACAAAAAGAAATTTCGCTTGGAAAATTGGACAATTTCATCATCAAAAGTGCAGCCTTGAAAAATTGTAAAAAAAAAAAAATAAATAAATAAATATATATATATATATATATATATATATATATATAAGCAGTAATATAAACATATGACTAAATTACAGTTCTAACATTTTTTTTTATTTTTTTATATAATGATAAAATATAATAAAATACAATACAATAACCCATCTTAGAAAAACATTCAGCATCTAATGGCAGTGGGGAAGAAACTGTTGTGAAATCTGCTGGACCTGCATCCATTGCTGTGAAGCCTCTTCCCAGAGGGCAGCAGGGAGAACAGTCCATGGTCGGGGGTGAGGGGTCGTTTTTGACAGAGGTCTTCAACAGGGGGTCCGCGACCCCTAGGGGGTCCGCGGAGGTATTGCATGGGGGTCGAGAAAGTCTTGGTTGATTACTTTTTTTTATATTCCCTCCTGCAATTTTTCGCACTAATTAAAATGTCTTTAAATCCACATGAACATGAATTCAACAGACTGTAGTAAACAGATAAATGGAGGCAGAAGATGTCTTTCAGTCATCAATGCTCACATTCAGTGACACACAAGAGCTCTTTCAAGCTGGGAACCATTTCATTCACAACACCTGTCCCATCAACCAGGAATCAGATTCAGAAATACTTTAGTAATCCCAGGGAGGGATTACTTTCGTTACATGACTCCATCTGTAATAGAGTGACTTTAGGACCAGTTTGATAGAACACTATTTCATACAATGTATATAATTAGGGGGTCCCCGCTCCATCTCGCAATCAGTTTGGGGGTCCTTGGCCTCGAAAATGTTGAAGAGCCCTGGTTTATGATGTTATGGGCTCGGGACACGCAGAGCTGGGATGAAATGTCTTTTAATGGAGGGAAGAGGAGCCCCCATGATCCTCTCTGCTGTTCTCACCTTCTTCCAGTCTGAGGCGCTGCAGCCTCCACACCACACAGTGAGACAGCTGGTCAGAACGCTCTCTATGGTGCTGCTGGAGAAGGAGGGGAGGATGGGTGGGGGCAGGTGGGCTCTCCTCGTCCTCCAAGTTGTCTTGGTTTCACTGATTTTCGTAATTTGTTGTGTTTCCATAGAGGGGACGGAAATCAATAAAAGATAGGGAGTAATAAAAAGGTTTTGGGATTTTTTTTTTAGCTAAAAATGATTGATTGATTTAAGCTAAATATGGTCAGTGATGATTATGATGTCTAGAATGAATGGAAATCCTCCAACAGAGATGTGCCGTATGGTAGGCTGGTCCAGGGCTGCAAAGTGTTGGTAGATACCTGGCAGCAGAATCACTCTGGATACAAAACCTTCTTCATGGAGTTAGCATGCATGCTTGAGATCTCTCCAGGTACTCTGGCTTCCTCCTAATGAAAAATATTTTCCTTATTTTAGGTAAGAATTTGTGGATGAATTTACCCAGAGCCCGTCCCCGTTAAAATATATGAAACTATTTTTGATGTATTAGTATATAGCTGTGTTATATATACTAAAAATACCAAAATCAGGTTGATTATGATAAGATAAGGCTATTTAAACATCTGTCCTGTTAGTGTTTTAAATCATCCTTTTTGAGCCTAGATAGAACCTCAGCACAGGGGGCGCCATGACCTGGCATAAACAGACATGGCGCCATCTAGAGGCAGTACAGCTGAACTACCAGAAAGTCAGATGGGGGGCCAATGGTGCCGCTACTAAATAAGTCTTTACAGTGCTGTAATGCCTTGCTGAATAATGAAAGATTGGAGGATAGGGCTTAAAGTGTTGCTAACAGCAGTAGCATTATTAGCTAGGACATGTCTACCAACTTTACAGCGACACCAGGATGCTTCCTGAGCTTTAGCTCCAGCCTTAATGATCATAACAGTCAGACTGTTTTTCCCAGTTCAACTCAAGTATTTTCCCTCTTGGAATAAAACATCCTTTTGCACCTTTTTGCTCTTGATCTTGGACTTTTTTTTTCTTTTTTGCAACTACTGTGGGATTCCCAAGCTCGCTTGCCTCCATTGCTTCGGCATGTTGACCAATTGTATGCATGTGCAGTGACATAATCCCGGTCACAAGATGTAATGGTGAATATTAGGGGTGTCCCGATACAACTTCTTCTTTTCCGATACCATACCGATATTGCATCTTGAGAATTGTCTGATACCGATATTGACTCAATACGATATTGACCCAAATTGTTCCAGGTTTTATTACTTATTTTATAAAAGTGGAATGTTAGAAAGGATTGATGAAATAGTATAATTAAAACTGGAAACAAAAGTCAGCGATAAAAGGTACTTTAACAGAAGCAAAGTGTTTCTATCAGCCTGAAATTGTCTGAGGTGTTATATGTCGGCTGATAAAATCTGATAAGAATTTTTTATGCTAAAATCAGACCTGATATTAATAACCTTGGTAAATTTACACAGAAAGGCTAAATTTGCAAAGTGAACAAAAATAAAATTCAAAAATAACACACTATGCCAGCAAAATGTCGTAGTTTGTCATGAAATCATTGTAGGAAGTTATGGCTGAATATATCTTTATCTTATCTTTACAAATAAAATGATGATATACCTTTTAATTTAATTAACTGCTTAAGTTATTTTGTTAAAATGCTAAAAGCTATATTTGTTTGTTTGAATTAGGGATTTCTTTATCCAGTATTGATTATAGGTCACATACCAGCCAAAAAATAAAAATCAGATTTTATCAGCAGATTTTCCTCTAACCTCTTCTGTTGAAAAAACTCATTGGTTAGAAATAAATTGGTCAGCTGTTCACACTTCAAAATAAGTAATAACACGATGTAGGATTCTTTCCAATATCGTATTTTATTTGGTCATTAAAGCTGCAATATCTTCATCGCATCACAAATGAAAAGTTTTATTGGAAAATTCCCAGTTTTCATTAAGAGTTTGTGTGAATTGTTTTATCTTACAGAGAATACAAATCAAAGTAATTTATCTGATTTTCAAGGCAATATTTCTTTTTACAAATATGGTTCTCAAAAGTTATTCAGAATATTTTTTGAGTGTATGCCACTCTTTCTTTCTTATATCTGATGCTTTATGGCTCTTTCTCTTCCCTCCACAGCCCAGTATGTCTCAGGAACCCAGCGTGGTCTTCTCACAGAACACCTCCACAGGGGGAATGAAGCTGGAGGCAGTGATGGAGCAGCTCCAGCGCCAGCAGCAGGCCCGCCTGGAAATGGAGAGGAAGGAGCGGAAGCTGCGAGAGGCTCACATCATGTACGCTCAGCAGGTGGCTGCCCAGCAGGCCATACTGGCTGCAGCCCGGGCTTCCGGGGCCAACTTTATGGGCAAAGGCATTACCGGAGGCGTTCCTGCCGGCGGCTTGCCTCCTCGCGTGTCCAATCAGAGCAGTGTAGACTCAGAAAGAGAGGAGGATGAGGACAGAGGCCGGGATTCTGGCGACGAGGACGATGACAATGAGATGATGGAAGGGGATGAGGGCAGCGATACGGACGAGGGAAGCGCCAGTGGTCTGGAGTTCCTCCGCAAGCAGACGTTGGCTCTGCAACAGAGCGCCTCGCGCATCCCTGCTCGTCCGTTTGCGGGGTACTCAATGTCGGCCCCCCAGAAGGCCGCCTCCCCGTCCATTAGAGTGAAGCAAGAACCCGATGAGGGCCTGTCTCCCGCTGGGCCAAACTCCTCTACCTCTCCTAATGGACAGGCCGACTGGGGATTCGATGACCACTTCAGACAGGTTAGTGGGACTCCTTGCTGGAAATTGAGCCCTCCTTTCAAAAACCCTTGTTTTGGTCTCATTACCTCTAATCATGGGTCTCTAAGCACATTTCTTCCTTTTAATCCTTTTATTTTTGGAGCTTAGTTCAGTTTCCTTGTTATCCAACCTGCTGGGAAACAGCTTCATCTTGACAGTGTCGCTCCCTGCTCCAGCAGTGTCTCACTGAAACACTTGAAATCTCCACAGGGGTTGACCGCCGATAGGCTTTTGCGGTCGGCAGGGAAAGAAAAAAAAGCCTCTTGAGTGAGTGTTGGCAGACTGCCAGGCCAAGGTGCAATGTGTTCACGCTTACCAGTTTTCTCCTCTCACACTCGCATTTTGAGTGTGTGTATCTTGCTCTTTGTCCCTCTTGGCGTTTTGCTCGTTGCTCTCTGGTTTGGCTCTGGTCCAAGCGGCGCTGCGGCTCCGAGGCTGTGGGTGGCTGCCCGGGGTCAGCTGGATGATTTTTGGGTGGGTGGAAAGGTTGGATGTAGTACACGGTAGCAGCCACCCCAAGAGGTTCGGCAGTGTGCCAAGTGGACTTTCCCTTGAAGTTAAATATTGCCTCAGCACCACGTTACAGAACACTGTCATGTCAGGAGGGATGTGGGCCAAGCGCCATGTGCTTAAACATCAGCGCTGCAGACGGAGCAGGTTAACCAGAGAGCCTGTAAGGAATATAAAAAAAAAGCTGTAGCTGAAAACGGTGCAGGAAGACGTCGCTGTGATCAGACAGCAGGCAAAATCTTAATAAATACATTGATTATAATATCTATAATAACGTAATTTGTTTTATTTTTCTCAATATACACTATATTGCCAAAAGTATTTGCTCACCCATCCAAATTATTGGAATCAGGTGTTCCAATCACTTCCATGGCCACAGGTGTATAAATTCAAGCACCTAGGCATGCAGACTGTTTTTACAAACATTTGTGAAAGAATGGGTCGCTCTCAGGAGCTCAGTGAATTCCAGCGTGGAACTGTGATAGGATGCCACCTGTGCAACAAATCCAGTCGTGAAATTTCCTCGCTCCTAAATATTCCACAGTCAACTGTCAGCTGTATTATAAGAAAATGGAAGTGTTTGGGAACGACAGCAACTCAGCCACGAAGTGGTAGGCCACGTAAACTGACGGAGCGGGGTCAGCGGATGCTGACGCGCATAGTGCGAAGAGGTCGCCAACTTTCTGCAGAGTCAATCACTACAGACCTCCAAACTTCATGTGGCCTTCAGATTAGCTCAAGAACAGTGCGCAGAGAGCTTCATGGAATGGGTTTCCATGGTCGAGCAGCTGCATCCAAGCCATACATCACCAAGTGCAATGCAAAGCGTCGGATGCGGTGGTGTAAAGCACGCCGCCACTGGACTCTAGAGCAGTGGAGACGCGTTCTCTGGAGTGACGAATCGCGCTTCTCCATCTGGCAATCTGATGGACGGGTCTGGGTTTGGCGGTTGCCAGGAGAACGGTACTTGTCTGACTGCATTGTGCCAAGTGTAAAGTTTGGTGGAGGGGGGATTATGGTGTGAGGTTGTTTTTCAGGAGCTGGGCTTGGCCCCTTAGTTCCAGTGAAAGGAACTCTGAATGCTTCAGCATACCAAGACATTTTGGACAATTCCATGCTCCCAACTTTGTGGGAACAGTTTGGAGCTGGCCCCTTCCTCTTCCAACATGACTGTGCACCAGTGCACAAAGCAAGGTCCATAAAGACATGGATGACAGAGTCTGGTGTGGATGAACTTGACTGGCCTGCACAGAGTCCTGACCTCAACCCGATAGAACACCTTTGGGATGAATTAGAGCGGAGACT
This sequence comes from Cyprinodon tularosa, assembly GCF_016077235.1. Taxonomy (NCBI): domain Eukaryota; kingdom Metazoa; phylum Chordata; class Actinopteri; order Cyprinodontiformes; family Cyprinodontidae; genus Cyprinodon; species Cyprinodon tularosa. The sequence continues at coordinate 744,044 of NW_024039319.1, forward strand.
GAGAGCCAGGCCTTCTCGTCCAACATCAGTGTGCGACCTCACAAATGCGCTTCTGGAAGAATGGTCCAAAATTCCCATAAACACACTCCTAAACCTTGTGGACAGCCTTCCCAGAAGAGTTGAAGCTGTTCTAGCTGCAAAGGGTGGACCGACGTCATATTGAACCCTATGGATTAGGAACGGGATGTCACTTAAGCTCATATGTGAGTCAAGGCAGGTGAGCAAATACTTTTGGCAATATAGTGTATTTTGATTTTGATACATAAACTTCAGTAGAGATACAGGAAAAATACTTGAGGCTGGTTTAGTCTTGAGGCGTATTTGACCTCCATCCAATTCCCTTTTCTGTATCTAGGAAAACTTGTTGCTTCATAGACAGTTTCACGTGGAAAACACGTTGGAAAAAAAGACAGCTTCTCCTGGCGAGGGCTCCTAAACATAAACTTCACCCCAATTAACAGACTTTGAGCAAGTCTCAGTCTCTCTGATAATGATGGTTTTTAATTCAATATTTAAGTGGATTTTGGCCAATAGTTATCAGAAACTTAGACAATATTTGGGTTTTTCTGGCTGATATTTGTGGTTTTTGGCTGATATTTATCAGCTATTTGTGTTTCTGTTTGTAGCATCAGTAGGTATGTGCATGTGGTTTACTGATTCATTAAGATAATGTGAAGCACATGCATTCCCTCCATTTGCTTTCTATTAAAGTTTTGTTTGATTGTTAATTGTTCATTTTTATCATTGTTCTATTTTTATTATCTAAAAAGAGGAAGAAAAAGCAAAATCTGCTTTTTATATATATATATATATATATATATATATATATATATATATATATATATATATATATACATCCCCCATCTAGGGTCCACCAGTTCATAGCTGTATATTGGTTATTTATTCTCCAGGTGCACAGTTTTATATTGTTAAAACACTTTTCAGTACAGTATTTTATTGTTTATCTTTTAACTCTTCACTAGTATGTAAACATTTTCTAAGGTCCTTATTTGTGTGACCATTTTTTTCTATTATCTCTATTGCTGTAAACACCAGAATTTCCCCATTCTGGGACAATAAAGGGATTTTCTATTCTAGTTCACTATATCAACATCATTAATATATAAATGAAAGGCTATATATGTTAACTTTAGTTAGGAGGTGAATAGGTGATCCAAGCTTTGTGGTAATCAGGTAATCATTTTAGTGCTTCAGAGAAAAAAAAAATTAGATTAGATTAAAACCTTTTTAAACATCACATTTATATCCTGCTTTTTTATCCGGGATACAATTATTAACCATTGGCAGCTATGTGGATGAGTTTTACTGTGGGATTACGGAGCAGTATCTCCAGCAGCACTGTGTTGTTTTGGTAAATATACACAGAGGAGCCTTATTTACTTACAAGATAAGCCAAAACAAAGCGCAAAATACAAAAATAACAAATAGTGCGGCAGTGTGATGCGGTAACCTTTAGAAAAACCGTATGCATTTAAGAAGATGTTGTATGACGCGAGTATGCTCATTTAAAACAATTGTTTGTGAGGATGTCTGTGAGGCAGCTAACTGCAGCTTTAACTGAGTAGATAAACCAAATTATCCAGCTAATACCAGCTCATTATACTCCTACTGTTACTCTATACCAGGACAGACTGGGAATAAAGTATTCAAACTTTTCCATACTTGTTCAGGCAGAGTGAGTGTCTCCTACCTGCTCTACCCTAAAAGACACCATCTGAGCTGGAAGCTTTGTGCCTCTTTAGTGAGACTCAAACGTGGGCAGAAATGGCTGCTTGTCATCTCAGTGCGAATTGGTAACGAAGTGAAGGAGACTCGGAGGTGGTCACAGAGCCGGGTTCACCACTAGGTGTGAAGTGTGGGAAATGGCGTGAACATGGCACTATTCTATCTAACGGTATTGCTGTCATCCGCAGCGTCTGTAATGCCAGCTGCAGTTGTTGTAGCGCAGTGTGTCAGGGAGACGTTCAAACCTCGCCTCTGCATGCTGGGGCTATTTTGACACTGTTGAAAATCAAAGGGGTTCATTTTGCTTTCCATTTTCTTTTTTTATGTGACTAAATAAAAAATGTTAGCGCTCTCATGAGTCTTTCTGGATTTGTTGACCCATACACTGCAAAAATGATCTCAAAATGAGTAAAAATGTCTTAAATTAAGGGTTTTTACCCTTAATTTGAGCAGGTAAATAAGATGATTTGCCAATGGAATTAGTATTTTTACTCTTAAAATAAGTTATCTACATGCCCTTGAAATAAGACAGTGCAATTGTTTTTTCTTATTTTAAGTGTAAATTGTCTTGTTCCATTGGCAAAGGGTCTCACTTAAATCCTTAATTCAAGAAAAAATGCACTTATTTTAAGAAGAAATGACTTATTTGGATTTCATTTTTTTCCGGTGTATAAATTGGGTTTCTTGTTTAAAGACTAATTGATATATTTTTTTTCCACACATAATGCTGTTCTTTTTTCACAATGAAGAGTTTGTGTCTTTTAGAACCGTGGGATATGGAAAAAGTTCTTTTGAAGAGCAAAACTATGATTTAACACCAACAACAGAAGTGTTTATTTTATTGAGAAAGGCTTTTTTTGTGCATATTTTCTCTCTGTAAACTGAAAGGGCATATGTGAAAGCTGGAAACTGGAGATATATGGAGTGAATTTTGTTCCGTTATTATTTCAAGCAAAGACCACATTCTTTTTATATGGAAAAAAAAAAAAAAAAATCAATCCAGAAATTAAAATTTTGAAATAAAATAATTAAAATGGGGTTTTTATTAAGTAGCTTGACTGTTTTTCTCAGATTTAAATTTTCAAATAAATTTTAAATATTCAGCTTGGGGATTGCTGTCCGGTGTTGCTACTTTTTAAAAGTGAAATGTATTGTTTTTTGTTTAAAATGAAACTTGTGTAACATTTGTTATCATTGTGTTGCTTTGATCGAGTAAACGGAGGAAGAAAACACAACATTGGCAATAAGAAGCCAGCAGAAGGGCAGCAAGTATGGAGGATCAGTTGGACTTAAAAGCCTCTGTTCTCTAGTTGTCTTTTGCTTAACTTTTTGTTGTAGCGGTTCTTTTTAATGGTCTGCTCTTTCATATGGGTGTGTTGTTCATGCATGCTTGGCAACAGGCACCAAAAGATTATTTGTGGATGCAGAGGGCTTTAGGGCAAAGATAACCACTCTAACCACGTCGCCAAATTTAGCTTTTGAAGATGGACACTAGATAACTGGTCAGTGGTCTCACTGCTGTTCAGAGTTTAGTGGAACTGGGGACTGTTTCCCTTCTGGTCCAACACTAGAGTATTATTTGGCCATGAGCTGACGTGGCTTTGCTTAGCCGTCCTTGAACAGTAGATTGAAACCACTAACTTGTAGCTGACCAGTGCCCTATGTGTGGCCTGGTGTCTTTTATTAGGATAGGCGGCCAGAGCCTGGGGGTTGGGGGAGGCATTATGGGACGAGAATTGGTCTGGCCTTTTTTTTTTTTGTTTCCTCTCTTTTATCTTTCCTGTCATTATGTCAGCTCTGCAGTATTTAATGACGGCTCATCTCTTCAGGCAGTTTCAGGTTGCAGCACTGTGTGGGGGGGAGGGGATCGGTGCAGGCAGAGAAGTGTTTTTGTTTTTTTTTATGTTATTGTCTTCAAGGGGGCCAGAATCGGCCCTGACAGATGCCTGAAATACCGAGTATCTAAAATAATACCGGAGGTCGTTTATAATGTCCTGAAAGACAAAGGAGGGATAGAATGAGCTGCTGAAGAGAGATTTCTATACTTTAAACTCTACTTTAATGTGTGGGTGTGTGTTTCATGTAACGCGTCGCATTGGATGGTGAGTTTTATCTGAAGCACTTGGTGGATGAGTGCTGTTGAGAGATATTTCCATAGTGCTAAGTCTAGAAAACCTTATTTAGATTGGGTATAAGTTGTTATCATGAACAATTGAGGGATTTAAATTGGTGTCATCTATTAAACAAGACAAAGTTTTAAAAAAAAAGGCATTAATGTGTTTATGAGGCGATTTTTCAACTTTTCCTTTTAAATTTGCGAAAACAGAGAGAGTAATCAGTGAAAAATGATTAAAATATATTTGTAACGGGGAAAAAAAGATGTCCTCCAAAGATTGAATTAGCAATAGCATGTAGTAACTTCAATCTTTAATCTCATAAAGTGACAATTTATGTGATTATTTCTGCAATCAGAAGGAGGAGGTGGTCAGGAGGAATGGCTTTGAAAGGTTACAAACCAGCAACCTATGGAGGGATTTAAAGGTGCTTCTTCAAAAACTGTAATTTAAAATGATAAAATTCTACAAATTCAACTGGAAATAATTTCTGTTTTATTGTTACTCTATATACAGAGCAAGCAAATGCAGCAATGCAGCGTTACTAAATCAGATACGTAACCGATGGTTTTCCAAATGTCCAGAAAGAGCAGTAGAATTTCACATCGTCATTCTGGATTCGGCTACGCGTCCACAGACTTCTCCACATCAGCAGCAGTCACCGTTAAATTATGTGCTCTGTTTGTTCGTACCTTTCTTCATCTTGTTATGATGTTGCCGTGACATCGTCGTCTCCCATTGCTAAACAGCCGATTATGATAATAATTAGACGCCTGTAATCTATCATTACTTTGGTAAACAGTGCGTTGCTAGGTGTATACATTCCCCTACTATGAATGCAGGTTGCTTTAGCGTCTTGACATGATGGCGGATCACATGTAATTATTAATATTATTGACTTTGCAAAAAGAAATGTGATTTTAGCATAAAGACCTGGTGTGTGAGCATAGTTAAAGTTCCTCTAAAGAGCCGTCTCAGTAATAACCTGCTTTCTACTGACACTATGCAGTAATTTTGCAGTTCACTGTTCTGCAGCTGCAATCAAACCCTCTCTCTTTCAGTTTTATGAGTGTATTCACAGCAGGAAAGTCCTTTGGTCTGCTTGTTTTTGTTGTTTGGTGTGGTCTCCTTTTTCATTTAACTTTTCACAACCTTAACTTGCATCAAAGCCACACGTTGGGCTATCGTCGCTTCGGTTGGACAGAAATGACGAGGAGCTCTATATGTTTGCTCTGCAGATGCAGAAACTGCCATGGGCATCATATCCAATGCAGGTTTTGAAACGTTTTACTTCTCATTTTGTAGCAACGTCAAAGAATCCTTCCTGCAAGGAGGCTCACAGAAAGCTAGCAGCAGCGTTGCTAAGCGACAGTTGGCAGATCAGGTATGATTTCAGTACTATGTTTAATCGACGGATGGATGCTGGTTTATATTCAGACCAGAAGGATCCCACACCAGTGTCCGTTGGTGGAGGTTTAAAGTGGGTCCCCAGTAGGGCTGAAGCTATTAATCTGATTAATCGTGATTAATTGTTTAGTGAATATTTGTCAACTAATTTAGTAATCGGTTAATCATTTACTGGAGAATAGAGAATCTAAAATATTCTAGTTTTACCTGGTATCATTTTGTAAAAAATCTTCTTTAAGGAACCTTTGCTTATCTGATTATTAATCGATTAATTGAAAAAAAAAAAATCAACAGATTAATCGATTTGCAAAATAATGATCAGTTGCAGCCCTAGTCCCCAGTTTAAAAAGCCGATTTAGGGTTTGCTCACTGTATTCACATCTGCACTAAAGGTGCTACTGGAGGGGGAAATAAAGCTGACAAATGTGGCAGATGAGAACATCACTACCTGTTTCGTACTCGTATAAACTGGCTGCATAAGACTTTTTGATCTCAATTCGATTTTTTTCAACGTCACACTGACTGCAAATAGAGGAGCTCCGACTTGGCAGATCTGCGCAGATTGTTGTCACTTCTGTCTCTGTGACACAGAAATTAAAGCAATTTCCCACATTTGACTTGGACAGATTATGAAAAGTTATAAAAAAAAAAAAAATTACCACCCATAAATCAAAGCCCCACTTAACGAGTCTGTGCAGCATCTCAAACCAGAACAAATAGAGAATGTTCATATATATTAAAAGAATATAAGTTATATGTCTAAAGAAAAGCAATAATGCATTGGGACGGTTTCTATGCTGAATGAGGGAGAGACGTGATTCTCAGAGACAGATCTGGGAAGTTTATCCAAGTTTTTCTTTCTTTTTTTTCATAAAGAAGAGAGAGATACGCCGCACTTACCTGCTCTGTCTGCCCCTTAATTTGATTTTAGTGACGCTCAAAGAGGATCACTATTTTACTGTAACTGTTTTTTCTCCATCTGAAGTAATTTTTTTTAAGGAAGATTGATAAGTGTCTCTGTCTGTCCCTCGTTTTTTTTTCTGCAATGCTCAAAGACGATGACTACTTTATCTGTTTTCTGTCCTGAACTCCTATTATGGGTAAAGAATTATTATTCTTTTTGATTTTTCTCATTGTTTTTGCGCCAGTCTGTCCTGCTTACCATAAACACGATGTGCGACTCCAAAACTGACCCTTTCCCCGTGCGATTAATAGATTTTGTTCAGTATTTTCCCCCAAAGCGGATGTGTTTTACTTTGTAACTGCGTCTCTCTTCCTCTCAGACCCATGAAATTGCTGCTGAATTGCTGCATAGTTTGACTAAAATAGACCTAGGATCTATCTCAGTCAGCAGCCCCCTTCTGTAAAATCATGTCGGGTGTGATCATCCCCATTGACTTTCAATGAGCACTAAATGCCACAACCTCGTTCGAAAAATTTTTCTGTCTGATCGGACGCAAAACCGGATTCGGTGTGATCTGGCCTATAGCCTCAGAACTGGGCACTCAGATTAATTTAACCTGCAATCTTGTAATAACGTTCCAGTTTCCTGCTTGTGGGTGCTCATGTTTTGTTTTAATGTTAGAACGACAGAGACGCTAGTGGTGTGGAAAAAATCTTTCTGGCAATATATCGTGATTTTCGGCTGTCCAATATAAAATTGATCTTTCAGTTCCTAGTATCGATTAAAAAAAAAAAAAAAAAATATATATATATATATATACACTATATTGCCAAAAGTATTTGCTCACCCATCCAAATTATTGGAATCAGGTGTTCCAATCACTTCCATGGCCACAGGTGTATAAATTCAAGCACCTAGGCATGCAGACTGTTTTTACAAACATTTGTGAAAGAATGGGTCGCTCTCAGGAGCTCAGTGAATTCCAGCGTGGAACTGTGATAGGATGCCACCTGTGCAACAAATCCAGTCGTGAAATTTCCTCGCTCCTAAATATTCCACAGTCAACTGTCAGCTGTATTATAAGAAAATGGAAGTGTTTGGGAACGACAGCAACTCAGCCACGAAGTGGTAGGCCACGTAAACTGACGGAGCGGGGTCAGCGGATGCTGACGCGCATAGTGCGAAGAGGTCGCCAACTTTCTGCAGAGTCAATCACTACAGACCTCCAAACTTCATGTGGCCTTCAGATTAGCTCAAGAACAGTGCGCAGAGAGCTTCATGGAATGGGTTTCCATGGTCGAGCAGCTGCATCCAAGCCATACATCACCAAGTGCAATGCAAAGCGTCGGATGCGGTGGTGTAAAGCACGCCGCCACTGGACTCTAGAGCAGTGGAGACGCGTTCTCTGGAGTGACGAATCGCGCTTCTCCATCTGGCAATCTGATGGACGGGTCTGGGTTTGGCGGTTGCCAGGAGAACGGTACTTGTCTGACTGCATTGTGCCAAGTGTAAAGTTTGGTGGAGGGGGGATTATGGTGTGGGGTTGTTTTTCAGGAGCTGGGCTTGGCCCCTTAGTTCCAGTGAAAGGAACTCTGAATGCTTCAGCATACCAAGACATTTTGGACAATTCCATGCTCCCAACTTTGTGGGAACAGTTTGGAGCTGGCCCCTTCCTCTTCCAACATGACTGTGCACCAGTGCACAAAGCAAGGTCCATAAAGACATGGATGACAGAGTCTGGTGTGGATGAACTTGACTGGCCTGCACAGAGTCCTGACCTCAACCCGATAGAACACCTTTGGGATGAATTAGAGCGGAGACTGAGAGCCAGGCCTTCTCGTCCAACATCAGTGTGCGACCTCACAAATGCGCTTCTGGAAGAATGGTCAAAAATTCCCATAAACACACTCCTAAACCTTGTGGACAGCCTTCCCAGAAGAGTTGAAGCTGTTCTAGCTGCAAAGGGTGGACCGACGTCATATTGAACCCTATGGATTAGGAACGGGATGTCACTTAAGCTCATATGTGAGTCAAGGCAGGTGAGCAAATACTTTTGGCAATATAGTGTATATATTAGGGGTGTAAATCACATCCATCATGGCGATTCGATTCAGTATCGATTTCCTGATCCAACGATTCGATTATTTTCGATACTTAAGAATACACCACGATTCGATTCGATTAATCGGTTAATTTTTTTTTTATTATTATTTATTTTTATTTTTTTTACACCTTACAGGCTAAACAAAGTTTCAAGTTTGAAATAAATCAATGAAAGCTGTAATATCATTATGCATTTTCTTTAGAAACAACAGCAAATAACAGAAGTAGAAAAGTTGCATCAAAAAATACTGCAAAAATACTGCACAATATCAGTGTAATGAGTTCAATGCAATACCTCGGCTCCAGAGAAACTGTCCAACATATTTTTTTAGAATGTAATAAATATATTCAGGAAAGAGAGATGTTGTGTAGAGAGTTAGACAGGAATAAAAATAAACTACATATAAGGGAATTGTTTCAAAGGTCATCTGGGGATGTAGTTTTTGGGGGTATTTTTTTTTTCTAAGAAGAACGGGTATTTTAGGGAGAATCAGGGGCGGATCCAGGAATTTTCAAAGGGGGGTGCGCACCTAAGGGTCATGGGGTCACGGGGTCAAGGGTCACAGGTCTAGACAATGTGAGGCTAAAAGACCAAAGAATACCATCTTCACTCTTTCACGCTACCCTAATTATTCATCCAAGGGTTTATAATTGATAATTTTAATGGATGAACATAAGTAGAATTAGCATGATTACATTATTGTAATTAAAAAAGGATCTCTCGGTTTTTAAAGCATGCACAAGGTTAAAAGGTAGTTTGAAGAAAAAAAAAGATCCTTATCAACAATTAATCAAACAAGGAGTTTCTTTATTTCCAGAAATGATATTTACACAGAACATTAAATAAAAAAAAATTAAAAAAAACAAGGACTTGGGTTCAAGTATGGTTCAAGTAAGACAAAGGAGTTTTGAATATATTTTAACAAGATAAACTGTAAAAAAAAAAAAAAAAAAGTTAAACCAGACAAAGAATATTGTTCTCTACTACAAACTTTATGATGATGATAATGAGTTTAAAAAAGTCAACCTTCTGGGATGCTTCTAGGCAAATGTGTCTATGATTTTGTTGATGTCTAACTGAATGTCCTTGTGCAAATACAAAAGTAGCAAAGCCACAAACCTTTCCTGTCCCATTGTTGACCTCAGCAAAGTTTTTACTGCTTTAAGACCCGAGTTAGCACGTTCCACAGAAGCACTGGTAACAGGAATGACTGACAGAAGGGGAAGAATCATATAAATGTATGGGTAGCACTTCATATTTGTTATCTTTAGAATTTCAGGGAGAGAGCTGGGTTTTTCCACTGATGATGACCACTTTGTGTGCCACAACTTCACTTCCTGCCTGAATGTTGATCTTGATGGTAGATCATCTTTATATCATGTAAAAATGATAAAAAGTCATACTTGTCCAGCCAGTCCCTCTGGCATGTTCTTTTGGTCACCCCACTGGCTCTTCGGTTGTCTTTAACTTCTCTGGCAGGGAAATTGAAAGATTTGGGTTTTCTGGTCTGAAGAAGTTGGAATTTTCCAGAGTCGTCCATTTCACTAATCCGGTCCTTGGCCTTTGATATATCTGTAATAACATTGATATTTACATTGTCAATTTTGCATGGGTGCTGGTGGAGTTGTAAATCTGCCTTCATGAAGCTTTTGTATAGTGTTGCTTTATTATGAAATAATTTTTATGAAATGTAAGATTTCAAGATTAAGCAAAAAAGTCAATCATGTAAAACAAAATTAGTTGTTTTGACATTGAAAAAAATACAACTATTACTCACCTATGTTGTAAGTTGTTTGGGGCAAGTCCGCTTGGTTGAGCGCCGGCTCTTCGGTTGTCTTTACATCGAAACACGGTCCTTGTTGTTCATCTGGAAAAGAAAATTTTTTTTGTGATCAGGTGAACCTTGTAATCTCAGGAGGAGCCACAAAACAATTTAATGTTGTGTTTTTATCGTAAATTATTAAATTCACTGAACACATATCACCAGGTGCACAAAACTGAATTTACTTAAAAGTAAATTGTATTTTTATTGTAAAATATTAAATGCACTGAAAACAAATAACACCAGATTTGTAGTTATCATATCACAATGTTAACAAGACTCCCTTAGACTCCAAGCATGTGCTTAGAGCATTCATTGATTTGGATCCTTACCAATTGATAAAAGTAAGTAATGTTTTCATAAAGGATACCATTCTTATTTTTAACAGTACAACACATGTGGTACAGGTTTAGACCCAAAAATACACACTACAAAATAACTATTGTATACATGTCAATGGCAACTAATGTTGCTTATTTTTGTTAATTGTACACTCTTTTTATTACTTATCAAACGCTGCAATTTTCATAACTTTCCTGTTACTGGTTAAAGTATTCCTGCAATTGCATTACTTTGCAACTTTAAACAACTTGTTTATCAACAATCAACAATGTTGATAATGTTTTCTCATTATCAACATTTTCTAGCAATCATCATACCTTTTATCTGTGTGTCTCCAATATCTGAACGTTCATACTGGTCAACGCTGTGGTCATTTTCTGTAGTTGTGCAAGGTCCACTGAAGAATAGAAAACAAGATATAAACATTTCAATCTGTGTTATTTAGATTATAGATATAAGCCTTTAGAAAATAAAGTGATAAAGTTGGTTTCTACTTACCCTTCTGTTGGATTGGACCAGAATCTTAAAAGAGATGGTTGTCTGGTTTTCTTGTTTGGCCTTAAATCTTCCAGGTCTCCTCGTGCTCGCAACGACGCTATTGTTGTATGGCAAGCCGATTGGGCCAATAATCGTCCGTACAATAACGCGCAGTTCCAACCCGTATTTTACGCAAGTGCGCGTTTTTTACGTCACCGCGCGTTTCCAGCCACCAGCCAGAACGCGCGGTGACGTAAAAAACGCGCGCTCGCGTAAAATACGGGTTGGAACTGCATGTTATTGTAAGGACGATTATTGGCCCAATCGGCTTGCCATATCCCAAAGGGGGGTGCGCGCGCCCCCCGCGCCCCCGCCTGAGAATATAATAGTTTGTCTGGTCCATACTCCATTCTGGAAGGTGGCGGTAATGCAGCTATAAGTTGTTTGCCAACCGCCATTAAAAAAAAGAAGAAGAAGAAGGCTCCAGAGTGTTGACGTCACCGCCCCTTGAGAGACGCTCCGCTGCACCTCTCCCAGATTGTAGCTGACCGCAAACAGTGCACCAGACAGGAGGCCGGCTAGTTTTGTTTTTATGACCGAAATTGCGGAAAACAACTCGTGAAGTTTGACCCGCTAGAAGAGCGAGGTGCGCGAGAACGCTGGGAGCCTTTTTCCAGCTGAATCTCCGCTCTTTTTGCCACATTGTCCCTCCGTCGTCGGACTAAACTCGCCCCCACTTCTTCATCGCCTCGGCCGTATCTAGACCCACAGCGTGTAGCCCAGACCACGCTTCAATACTGAGCATAATTTAAAAATGTCTGTGTGAAGCTTGCTGCAACAAACTGCTGTAAGAGTATAACCAGGAAGCGCGGTAGGAGGGGAAAATAGGTTTAGCGCCACCGCAGCACGGGAGGAAGAATTACGCCCAGGAGCAAATGGATAAAAATAGACCGGAGGGAAAAAAAAAACATTAATCGATTATCTTGCGGACGTGTCGATGCATCGGATCGTCGGCTTTTGGATCGGTGCATCGATACAAAACGATTATTATTTACACCCCTAATATATATATATATATATATTTACCTAAAACAATGAGGGAAAATATGCTACCTGTGCAAATAGCTGTGTGGAGCCCTCTTGCTGTGCTGCTTAGCGCTATATTTGAATTTGAGGCGGTCACAGTGGAAGACATGGACTGATTCAAACCCCGAACAATAGAAACCAAAATAACTAATATCTTCTGATGAACATAAACAGGACTAGCTTTTTTATCGATGCATTTCATTTTGAAGCTAGGAAAAATAGTGCAGTATATAGTGATATTGCAATATTGTGATAGTATCGTATCGTGAGACTTACTGTATAGCAACAGCCTGGTCCGATTTTCCACTTTATAATGTCGACTAAAGGAGTGTTCAGAGGTTGGAAATCCTGACTTCTGAGGAAAAATAAAACTCGTGATACCTATTAAACTTAATCAACAACAACTGCTGCTCCCCCTGGTAGTTTGGGTGTAAACTTTCTGCTTGTAAGATCTCTCCTAGGTGACCAATCAGCTGTGCTGTTTTTCTCTTTTCTCAGATTTGAGTTGAGAGAAGCTATTTTTGTGGATGATGGGAAATTATATATTTTATGTTAATTTAGCCAACCTATGACTTCTGCAAATGTGAATAAATGAAGCAAAATCTCTGTCCATCTGTTTTCTGTTGCCAATAACTTTTACAACATCTGTTTGACATGTTCCTGTAAATTTTTTTATTTGACACTTTGGTCACATAAAACACATCATCATCCATATATATAAACTACACCAATTCTGTTAAACGTTAAGGCTTTTTTGTTTAGACCTTAGAAAAGGGTTTTTATATTTCTTACCAATTTTGAAAAAAAAACTCAAAAGGAATAGATGATTCTGATTTATTTGTGTTTCACGCTGCCGATAGTTGCAGATTTTATTCTTCTGAAATCTATTTGCATTTTAGCTAAATACTTGTCTTTTCGATACAAGTTTTTTAACGAGAGATTGAATTTATAAGTCTTTGCATGTAGAAAGGTAGGATGGTGCAAAGAGAATTGCCTAATTCTTTGAAAACATTGGACTGACAGCCATTACAAATAATCCATCTTGTAGCCAAGTACTCCTGCCTGTTTGAATGAATGTCTTATGCAGGGCGGTTGGGTGTAGACAGACATGCTAACCAGTGTTTTCATGTCAGTGATGTATCCACGGTGACCTCGGCCCCCTCCTAAACAGCAGAGTAAATGAATGTCAAACAAGGGGATGGACAAAGGTGCCGTGTGGAGCAGGAGATGGGCTGGGCAACCACAGTGCCCCGATTTCCACTGCAATGGGACAGAGGCGACATGACCCATGTTATCTACCCCCCCCAACATCCACGTGATAAGCCCTTCCTCTTCTTGCTATTTTTTCTTTGTGGTTATCAGTATTTGTTTTTTTTTGCACATACTGCTGAAACTTGGTTTTCAGTTTTTTTTCACGTGCTGAAAAAAGTTTTTTTTTTCTCTCATTATCCGGCAATAAATCAGAATAAACATTTCCTGCCTAAATTAGCAAATGTGTTTAAATTAGCTTGACCCGAAAGCAATCACAGAAAGATATTTCCCTTTGTTTCGGGGGTGGGGTCCTGTCCTTTTCACTCTGTAAACATCGCAAGCAACACTGCGTGATTTTGATGAATGGTTTTGAGGTTTGTAATATTGAACTAAGATTAGAGTAGATTACAAATGTAATTATATATTTTCCAATCCCTTAGTAAAAGCAAATTCTATTAAAAAAAATAGATAAGCAAATAAATAAGAATAAATGTAATCTATGGGATTTTCACTGTGGGGAAATAATCCTGTCACTTTCCAACCCGAAGATATCCAAATACATAGAAACCCCTCTAAAAAATTTTTTAAAGGAATATTTGGTAGCTGAACATTTTCCTTTCAAGTTAAAAGAAGAAAAATAAAAACTATTCTATTGTATCATGTTGGATATAGGGCTGAAACAATTAATGGAATTAATCCATTATTGAAAAAATCTACTAATTTAGTAATTGGTTAATTGTTAACTGGAGTATAGAGACTGTGAAATAGGCCTTTAGCTGACAGAGCGACACATTTAGAGCAGGAATTATATCAAAACTGTAAAAAAAAAATATATATATATATACATATTTTGCATTTAAGATAAAAAAAAAATGTTTTAGTCTGTCAATCTGGGCTATCCAGAACTACTTATGTGGAAAAGCTTTACTTTATCCTGATTTAACTTCGTTTAAAAAATCTTCCTTAAGGAACCTTTGGCTATCCATTTATTAATCGATTAATTAAAAAAATTATCGACAGATTAAGCGATTTGCAAAATAATCATTTGCTAGCAGCAGCTCTTGGCACAAAGTCTCTTATTTCTTCAAAATGAGTTGTCTGTGTCCAGTTGCTGGGTTTCCTGAGATGGAATTTTTTTTTACCGATTGCCGCAATAAGCTGGATTTTAGGAGAATGTCGCTGTATCTCCTGGGAACCTGTGTACTTTGCTTTGATCATAAAGTGAGTACTGCATGGTGGCTGTATAAATAAATGGAAATAGATATAATTTGTATTACTATTTAATCCCTCTGTTGACTCTGTTTCTTTTGCTTTTATGGTTATTGTTTGTTTTCTATAACTATTTGAATCATGCAAAATAAATACTGTGTGCATTTGAATTTTTTGGCAGAAGATTGGACTCTTTAGGGCAGACGCACCTTGGATAAAAACAGGAAATAACGATGGATCTCAGTGTGGAAATCAGTCAAATCTCACCTAAAAACAGTTGCAAAGTTTGAGACTTTTCTTTTCTATGGATAAGATACACTATATTGCCAAAAGTATTTGCTCACCTGCCTTGACTCACATATGAGCTTAAGTGACATCCCGTTCCTAATCCATAGGGTTCAATATGACGTCGGTCCACCCTTTGCAGCTAGAACAGCTTCAACTCTTCTGGGAAGGCTGTCCACAAGGTTTAGGAGTGTGTTTATGGGAATTTTTGACCATTCTTCCAGAAGCGCATTTGTGAGGTCGCACACTGATGTTGGACGAGAAGGCCTGGCTCTCAGTCTCCGCTCTAATTCATCCCAAAGGTGTTCTATCGGGTTGAGGTCAGGACTCTGTGCAGGCCAGTCAAGTTCATCCACACCAGACTCTGTCATCCATGTCTTTATGGACCTTGCTTTGTGCACTGGTGCACAGTCATGTTGGAAGAGGAAGGGGCCAGCTCCAAACTGTTCCCACAAAGTTGGGAGCATGGAATTGTCCAAAATGTCTTGGTATGCTGAAGCATTCAGAGTTCCTTTCACTGGAACTAAGGGGCCAAGCCCAGCTCCTGAAAAACAACCTCACACCATAATCCCCCCTCCACCAAACTTTACACTTGGCACAATGCAGTCAGACAAGTACCGTTCTCCTGGCAACCGCCAAACCCAGACCCGTCCATCAGATTGCCAGATGGAGAAGCGCGATTCGTCACTCCAGAGAACGCGTCTCCACTGCTCTAGAGTCCAGTGGCGGCGTGCTTTACACCACCGCATCCGACGCTTTGCATTGCACTTGGTGATGTATGGCTTGGATGCAGCTGCTCGACCATGGAAACCCATTCCATGAAGCTCTCTGCGCACTGTTCTTGAGCTAATCTGAAGGCCACATGAAGTTTGGAGGTCTGTAGTGATTGACTCTGCAGAAAGTTGGCGACCTCTTCGCACTATGCGCGTCAGCATCCGCTGACCCCGCTCCGTCAGTTTACGTGGCCTACCACTTCGTGGCTGAGTTGCTGTCGTTCCCAAACACTTCCATTTTCTTATAATACAGCTGACATTTGACTGTGGAATATTTAGGAGCGAGGAAATTTCACGACTGGATTTGTTGCACAGGTGGCATCCTATCACAGTTCCACGCTGGAATTCACTGAGCTCCTGAGAGCGACCCATTCTTTCACAAATGTTTGTAAAAACAGTCTGCATGCCTAGGTGCTTGAATTTATACACCTGTGGCCATGGAAGTGATTGGAACACCTGATTCCAATAATTTGGATGGGTGAGCAAATACTTTTGGCAATATAGTGTATATTAATTGAATCTTGAGAGGCTTTTTTTTATTATTTGATATATTATTCTAAAACAGCATGACATACAATTGCTTAATTTAATTCCTGGCTTGTATCTGTGAAATAGGCATGCACATTAATGAACATTTTTTTTAAAAAGGTCTGGAAATAAGAACAAAATATTTATTACTATTGAATTCCATTAAAATGTCTTTATTCCTATAAAAGGGGCCTGTTCTACAGTTCAGATGAAGAATGCATCTGAAAGAAGGAAAGAGCTCGAACAGCAGGCCACATTGGACCAAATCGGTTTCCCCCTGTAATTGGGCATCTGCTATTGATGAGCCACAGGAACACTTGCCACCCTTGAGCCTTGCTTTTCCTGCTCAGGCACTGAAGCCCGTCTGTTAAGGCAGCAGCGTTGCATAATTCAGCTGTCGCCCCAGCAACACATCAGTCAGGAAATGGGGAGCTGCACGGCTGCAGCAGAGATCGATAAGGATTGTGTATAAGCTTTAAGAGGCAGGAATGTTTGGCATTGTTTTCTGCTCCTTTTTCCACAAATGGAGAGGAAATTGCATTTAACAGATGGGCTCAATGCTGGTATTTTGACAATAGAAAGTGGAACGGTTCCGCAACTTGTGTGTAAACACATAATATTTGGTTAAAGCATTGTTCTTCTTTTTTTGGAAACAAGACTATGTTTCAGTATAGTTTAGCAGCTGGCGGCAAGAAGCCCCATTATATGGGATGTAGATGCACTAACTTGACCTGGTTTCTCACTCTCCCAGTGTTGTCTCAGATGCCATTACTGTCAGTGGCTTTTAAATGGAGTACTTAGTATTACTCTGTTTACTGCACTTCCTGTTATGTGTACGTAATAAGACTGGAATTACTGTCTGACCTCTGCTTGTACAAATTGCCTGCAAATGGAGGCCGTTCAGACGAGAAATAACGAGCAAGGCTGCGCTCCATTAAAACCTGTTGCAGAGCTTGTTCAGAACAAACAGCGACTGTAATGTGTGAGGCCTGGAATATCCTTTTTTCTGGCACGAACTTCTAAACCACACAGCGAGTTGAAAGCCTCAATCCTCAAAGTTTATTTAAAGTAGAAAAAAAAAAAAAAGCCTGGAGGACAAAACATGCGAGAGGTAAGTATATAAAGCATTGTCTGTGTTACAAGTTGGCCCGTTCCTTTTTGGAGATCTATATTTACATTTCTATAAATGTCAGGGGTACCCTCGTACATTTTTTTATTTTATTTCTGCAGCTTTGAGTATTGAGCAATACCAATATTGAGCCGATACGATATCAGCATGAGGCATACATGCTTTGATTATTTATTTTATAGTGTGGAATGATAGAAAAAGGCTTGATGAAGTGATATTTCAGAGCATAATGCTAACATCAGGTATGAGAACAATGAACCCATTTGATAATCATCAGACTTGTATGGACTTCAAACAAAATAGGATAAAAACAAAGTCTTTCAATGTGTTTTCTAATGTCAAAGCAGGCAAACATATTCCCATACTCATTTTGTTGCTGATATCGGACTGTGAAACCTATAATACACGTCAGCTTTGCATAATATTGGTCAGACCTGGAGAATTAAGCATCTTCCATCGAAGTCCATGGGTCTTTTTGGTAGTTTGGCCAGTCTTAGTCTGTTATTTTGGTTCATAAATAATTTGCAAACTGAAATTTTTTCAGACTAAATTTAGCCCCAACAAAGACAAACCTAACCTCTTTAGGCTAGTTTGAAATTTAAATGCTACTCTATTCATCTTTTAAGTGTTGCCATCATTTGAGTTCAGATTTTCTTTTCCCAGTGAACAGAAAATGTATGCAGTTAAGGGCAGGATAGTAATTCATTATCAATACATCTCAGTATACTTTGATTCAATAAGAGTGATATTGTTTTTTAAGCACATTTTCTTTATTTTCATTAACATCACAGTCTAAGGTTTTAAACCATTTGTCCCTAATCAATTAGCTAAACAGGAACAGCTGTAACATCTGGTAACTTTAAGCTGCTCATTTAGTGCCCATGATATAAGGTGACCAAATATCTCAGTCTTCTGGGGACAGTAGCCTAGGTGCCATTCCGAACTTAGTCCCGCCCACAAGGTTTGAGGTCGGGAAGTTCGGTCTGGCATTGCTCAATAGTAGCGCGAGTATGATCGCCCACTCTCTGGCGGGCCAATCAAATTGTCAGGGCGGGCTTTATACGATGATGGACAGATGACCAACAGTAACGCAATCAACAACGTCACCAAAGCGCGCTTGGGTGACAACAACAATGGCTGCCGCTGGAGAGTTGAGGTGAGTAGATTCTGCTATTAGGTCTGTTCTAGAAGATATCGACAGCAAATTAATTTTAAAAGAGGAACAGAGAAACGCGATCAAGGCTCATCTTCTTATTCTAGGCGTGAAACTGCACGCTTTGACTTTTGTTGACAACAACTATGCCTCGCTTAACATGCGTCACGCACTGCGTTGCTCTTATTGGTTGTAGGTCTATCCAGTTGAGTGCAGAGGCATTTTTTATCCTGGTTCGTTCGAAACACGCCCCATAATCACAGCTCTATGGAGCAGCATCAGACTCATTCTGACTAGAATTGAGTAGGACTATGTCAGGCTATGGGGACAGTCCACATTTCGGACAAAAGCCGTCACCAGAAATATCCCTGTCTGAAGAATGAGAATAGAAGAGTTCATTTTAAAGATCAGAAACAAAACAAATACTCTTTATTATGCCTCTATTATGCCAACTTATTTATCACAGTGATTTGTGAGCAGAGACTTTAATATCTTTGATACTAACTTAAAAAACTAATAATAATAAAAAAGAACAGGAGTATCTTTTACTGACTGATGTTCAGAGATAGTGAAGAGGTCCAACACAGACACAAAGCCTTTGGCTGCAACAGTCAGCTGTTCACTGGGGGAAGGCTAAGCTCCTACAAAATGATTTTCAACTCAATTAATAAACAGATGTGTGTGTGCGTGTGTGTATATATATATATATATATATATATATATATATATATAATTTTTTATTTTATTTTTTAACAGAATTTAATCAGGTGAAACTTAAAATATTAATCTAAATATTAATATATATTTTTTTATAATGTTGGTATACTAATCTACGTGGGTTGCTCTGTCAGG
The DNA here is from genome assembly GCF_016077235.1 of Cyprinodon tularosa. Lineage (NCBI taxonomy): Eukaryota > Metazoa > Chordata > Actinopteri > Cyprinodontiformes > Cyprinodontidae > Cyprinodon > Cyprinodon tularosa. Next base: position 763,226 of record NW_024039319.1, read on the forward strand.
TAAACGCATATTTTTGAGTTGCTATACTCGAATTAGTGATTATTAGACGATTATTTCAATAATCAATTAATCACCATTAATGGAATTAATCCGATTACTTCTTTCAGCTCTAGTTTTAATGGTCTTTCCTGCAAAAATCCTCCATTTTATCATCTGACTAATGAGAATAACATCGAGTGAAGACTGTGGTGCTGATAAAGAACAGTTCAAAGTTACAGTCAGAGGAGAAAAACAGCCTTTAGAGGAAAGAAAACAGCAATGAGCTTAAAGGACGAGGAGCTGTAGTGTGGTATTATGGGATGTATTAATTGATTAATTCTGTTTTACTTCAGCTGTCTGTGCTGTGATCAAGGTGCTAGAAAATGTTACTTGTACTTTCAAAGTTCACTCTGCCGAGATAACAAAGTTGTGCTGGGATCTGCACAACGAAGTGCAAATTAAACCATGCTTTTTTCATTTTACGAAACGGAACAATGTATGACAAAACAGGAGCAGGGAGGAACTTTGGATGAGTAAAAGAGAAGGACAGATATCAGGACAGGATGATTTAAGAAAAAGAACTTTGTAAAGTGTTGTCTACTGTGTCAACAAGTTTTTACCCTCTAATATTATCAGAGCTGGCTTTGACTTGTTTTGCCCATTTTTTACAGTGATTTTTTAAAATAGGTAAGAATTGTTCAATACGTATCATGATAAATGTGTCACGATACTATTTATCCCAATATATGCCGATACATTAATTAACATGATCATGTTGTTGCTGTGTGCTGCCACTCAGTGGCTGGAGGTATAACTCTTATAAGTAAAAGAAAATGAATAAATGTTTGTATATTAATATTCTTTACATTTAAGATCCATTAGGTTGCTTCTTTAAATACTGTAATATGAATATTGTCTAACAAATTATTGCAGTATTGGTATTTCGAATTGATACAAATATCCTCCAATGAAATATCATATTTGACAGAATAGAGTTTTATTTTTATACTGTTTTTAAAGACGGTTAAATACAAAACAAAACAGGAGACGGTAAAAAAGAAACTGTAAAAGATGCAAGAAGTATGAGATAATTACCTAGTAAATCTGCCTTGAATCCGTTCAACATGTTGTTTCAAAAAAGGAAATATACATTGCATTTTTTAGCAATTATCTTTTAGATGTTATATGAAGGAGTTTCATTGAATTTACAAAATAACATTCATAAATATGTACAGGCATCTTTTGTGGTCTTCACTGAGGCTTTATTATTGTTTTTATCAATGTAAGAATTATGATTTATGATTATTGTATACATTGATATTGGAAGGACAGATAAAGTGATAACAGAATTGGCCATATACCGTTCTACCCTAAACCAGTGGTACTTTATGGAGAATGCTATCTCCATAGAGTCCCTTAAAGGGCTAGAGCAGGAGAAGACCACACCAGGTGTCCCTCCTGTCAGTTAAGAACAGGAAGCTGAGGCTACAGTTCACACGGTCTCATCTAGAGCTGACAGTAAGCGATTGTTAAAATGTTGTCTGGTCTGTTGACAACAGCTTGAAAACATGGATTCGTCCTGCCTTTCTTCTGCTCTTCACGCTGGTGGTGTGATGGTGTAATAACGCACCGCGTCACTAAGTTCAGATCGTCTCAACTGGTTTCTCAAAAACATGACAGTGAGTTCACTGTTCTGCCAAGGGGCCTCCATCCTCAGCCGATGCCTATCCAAAATATTTCTTTCTTCTTCTTTTCTACAGTTGCATTCTAAGAATTTCTATTCTTACATATCCAGTAAACCAATGATCTGCAACCTATAAAATCCACAAAGCCATCTTACCCCAAGTCCAGCTTAATAAATAGATTAAAGCTGAAAATATTACCTTACCTTTTGATAAAACACAACCTATTTAGTTGAATATCTGCTACAGGAACTCTATTGTCTATTGTTGTTTGTTCATGTTTTTTTCTATGTTTTAGGATAAGAAGAGAAGCTACTTTAGTAGTACTTTATTTTGAGCCATATTTTGAGACCTCTGCAGTAAACTTTTTAGGCTCCCAAACAATGCGAAGTTTAGATGAAGCGAGCTCTGTTTATCTGGAGGGATACCACACTGGAGGACCGCTGGAACACTCAGATTTATTTTAATTTTATCCTTAGCAGTTCACTGCTTAGCAACTTTGTAACTTTTTAAACCGAAGTGAAATTAGCTGGATTTGAGCTCAGCCCTGGTTTAGCTCAGGGGTCAGCAACCTTAACAAATAAAGACATTTTGGTCCCTCAAGCCAATGAAATGAAACTTGTTCAGGGCCAAAAATATGACCCCATCTTTAGGAAAATTCAGCAACTTAAATGTTTTGATAGAAATATAGTGTAGCCATTTTGTTCTTATCGTAAAAAATATCTAATCTTCTATTTTGATGGTTCTGAATTAAAAACATAAAACATTCTTTTTGTGTTGATAACTGTAAAAGCAGAACTAAGTAGGTTGATTTCAGGTGTTTGAAAGCAGGTTTTATTTGGTCCAGAAGTTATGCTCATATCTCAGGGACTCTGAGGATTAAGAAGCTAATTAAGATCTAATATTTAAAGCTTTGAAATGTATGAAAACGTTGGAATATGTCCTAAAACTAATTTGTGGATTTTATAAACAGGTTCCATCTGTTATCACTTCTCTCTATTAATAACTGTGTAATTCTTATTAATGCCATGGATAGAAATTATATAGAATATTCTAAATAAATGCCATGAATTGTCATTTTTAAGCAGATATGTGAAAGAAATTGCAGCCCTTTTGACGTTAAACAGCTTCATCTTGTGCTGACCTTTTAACAGCTAAGTGTGGCTCCACTCCCCCCTCCTAGAAATAGAGGTATTGAATTTAGTAGGAAGATGAAGGGGGGTGGGGGGGCCGTAGAAGAGTGGTTAGTGGTCTGGCTCAGCACGCTGCGCTGCCCCACCCAGAGGAAACATTCCAGACAGAATTAAAGAGTTAACTCTTCAAACAGTGAACATTCCCACTGGGGGCTCCCAACAAGAGACAGGGGGGGCTGGTTGGGTGCATGTCCATGGGGTAGCTGTGCCTCTCACTGGTGATCTTTCAATTCATTTCACCCCGTGTTGCGGTGGGCTATAAAAGGGAAAAGGCCAATGGGAGGAGCAGGATGGGAGTACCCCACTGCTGAGGGCAGAGACGGTTTTTTTATTTTATTTGTCTGAGATCTAAAGCACACATCTGCTCACAGACAGGGGTAGGCTTCTCAGAGCGGCCGCAGTCCTTTAACCTCTGTCACGCCATGCCCTGGTCAAGCTCCCCACTTACCGGGGGTGTCTGTTTTTCTGTGATGGCTCTGCCATCTGTACACAGAAACTGCAGGAGTCACTCTGGCTAAGGTTTCAGGACTATAACTAAGATTTGTTTTTCCCCCTGGAAAATATGCCCATTATTAGGTGATTTTAAGAAAAGGAATAAATGCTGTTTTCCACATTTGTTGAATTTCAGTTCTGCATTTGAGGAGGGTGGGATTATCTTTATTTGCACAGATAAGTGCAAAATGATCTTTTATGACGTAAAGACAAACGTTTGCATTTAAATAAATCCCTAAAGGATATAATTTTGGAAAGAAACATGTGACATAAGTAACCTATTTTGAATTGCCCTGACTGAATGCATTAATTTGGAAATGAGTCTAATTACAGTGAAACTGAATTAGATGCTTTTCTTTTTTCTTTTTTTAATTTTCAGTTTTGTTCTTTCATTCAAGTTTGAAAGTTCAGTTCTTTTTTTGTGTCACACAGCTACGTACTTGATCCGGCGAGAAATCAAACACAGATTATTGGATTGACTTTCTGCATTAGGTTAAATTTATTTTATGGCATTGCTGAAGAGCGTAGATGAGCTACATGTCATTAATGTCAAATTATCACATATAACAAGTGTCAGTTTTAAAATAGGGGAAAAAAGAAGAACGCCGATGTAAAATGGTTCTGTGTTTCCCCATTGACATGTTGGACATAGTGAATGTCATGGTTATGGTATATAAATAGCTCAAAATGTAATTTTATAAAATTAGCTTAACTTGATTTGAGATTTTAATCTGTGAATCCGTGTTTGATTTTCTCTGTGGCTTTAAGGGCCTGGTTGTCTGACACTAGGAAACCGGATAAAAAAATAAAAATAAAGTCAGATTATAGAACTAGTAAAAAATGGGAAAAAATGTTTCAATACTAATATTTTTTCAATGGTCTCATAGCATTAAATTCACCTTTATTTTTTTTTATTTGATTTTCAAACTAATGCATTAATACAGATTCACTCATGGCGATTTAAATTTAGCCTGATAGAGCAAGTTTCTGTCCATTGAAGAATATATTAGCCTCGATCTAATAAATCTTATTTTTTTTCGATCTTTGCTTTCATAATTTAGCCTCAATGATTGACAGACGAACAATCCACTAGTAAATGAGTCACAACATCTGTAACAACAGCCATTTGCACCTTTTTCAAAACCCCTTCATGCCGTCATAGAGTGACAGTCATTTCTTTCTGGGATCCGTTGATAGTGGTGATATTTATGGGGTACCTCATCAGATACATTTGCGAACCCTCGCTGGGGCGAGCTGTTGCTCCCTCGCCAGATTTTTCTTCGTAGCTCTGTCCGTGTGGCTTCAAATAGTTCAATAAGTGTGAGGTGTGAATTCTTACCGCATGGACACCGCGTAAAGGGGCGTGGAAGCCGCATTAAACATAAACCAGGCTTTACGCATCCTTTGCTCATTTTTGACCGTGGCTGGTGCTGTTCTTTTTACTATCCAAACATAAATGATCTCACCATAGAAGCCAGACTTTTTAGTGCCTCCATAAAATGCTTTTATGATTATGACAATAGTAATCTCTAGTTTGATGTTCTTAGATTATGCTTGGAATTATCTTCTCAAGCATAACTTAAGGGTTGCATACATGTGAAAATGTTATAAGGTTTAGATTACATGGGATTTTTAATCTTTCTTGTGATTTGTATTAGCAGTCACATTACCAAAAAAACAACAAAACAACAAGATTTAACCTCCACACTGAAATTGACATGGTACTGAAACATAATATAGTTAAATACTCAGGCAAAAAAAAAAACATCTAAACGGCAAAACAGAAAAATAAGGTTGAAAACATTTACCAGATTTGGAGACTAACAGTTTCAAATTGTTTAGATCAAAAGCAGCAGCTTGTAGTTTGGAGTGTTGGCCTAGTGGATAGAGCAGTGTGCTTGTGCTCTGAGAAGGTCGCAAGTACTCGGTTCGATCCCCACTGCTCCCCAGGGGGATGGGTTAAATGCAGAGGTGGATTTCTCCAGTGTGAGATTTTATCTTTTTTATTTTTATTTTATATATTATTCTTTTTGATTATTATGTCATTGCTAGATTAGGTGCAAGACTAAACGGAGTATTTGGTAATAGAGCAACACTTATCCTCACACCTGTTGCTGTGCACTGCCAGGCAGGTGGCTGAAAGGAACCAGCAACACACTTTCCTGTCTAACAATAGGGATGTAAAACCAAAGACACCGAAGATCATAATACAGGAGTTTAGAAGCTGGGAGTGGTGAGTCTGTTGAGCAGCAGGCTTTACTCAAACCGATAGCCCGACTAATTAATCAACGGTTATCAGCTTCTTTACACATCTTGGTCTATGCAGAGCAGAACGACCAAGCGGCATGATATTCTGCTCAATACATCACTGCTGAATTTGACTGCTTTCCTTTACATCTTTACAAATCCGAGCTAAATTTCTGTGCATGTTAACACAACCGTTTTACAGATTGTAGGGAATACAAGCCAAAATGTTAAGTTTTTAACCAGGAAAAGAGCAACATTAAAACCAGCAGCTGAATATGTACAAAGTCTCCACCCCCATTGTAAGCACCACTAATGTAAACCAAAAGGGTGGTACTCTTAGGTTTTTTACAACACAGACCTGCCTTTTTGAATAATAAAACCTTTTCTCTGGTGGAATACCTTTATGTTTTATTCATCAACAAATATAAGACAGATGTGCTGACAAATCTGACTTTAGAATGAATTTGTGTAACAATATCGGCATGCTTTACTGCACGTCATTATTTATTTTACTAAACCAGACGAGGACTAAACTCTCTGTTTGCGAGAGAAAACCAAACTAATGATTTATTAGCTTATAGAAGCACTTTAAATGCAGTAACTTAAAGTAATCATCTTCTGCTGGACGTTATCAGTCTCTCACGGCTTTGTGGGGAAGATGTTGACCCCGCACTTCTCACCAGCATGGCTTCAGTTGCTACATGATTTACAGGCATTTGTTTAAGGTTCTGCTCCACCACAGCATTTAAATCAGCTTAGGCTCTGGACTTTGACTAAACTACAATCTGATTCCCCTCTTTTTTTGTTGTTGGTGTCTTTAAAACCTGTTTTTCCTTCCCTCTGTTATCTAACAAGTGATTGTTAAATGTAGTATCAGTCGTCATTCTTTCACCTATGTTTTTAAACATAGTATGACATGAAACTTAAACCAGTTCAGACTGGTCAGAGGCCGCCGCTCCAATGTTTGGTGCTCTGCCATTTTGTCCAGACCTGGTTTGTTCTGTTCTGTCATGTCAACCCTTCTGATGAAACCACCCATGGTTAAAGTCCATTAATCCATTCCATGTTAACAGTGGATTGAATAAATTTGAATAAACCAAGATTTAGCTCTATTGTTTTCTCAAACTCGGATAAAACGTCTTATGCTGCAATAGTCATTTTGACTGCAATGCAAATATCCTAGTTTTTGTTTAACTTCATGTGAAATGATTTGCATCCATTTGACGAGTCTCTTTGCTGTTTTTCTGGTTTTTAGTGTGGGCTGCTCTAATGGATATCAATGAGTTTGAATTTTTAATTAACATTTATAAATGCAAATAGTTGAAATCGATCAATTCTTTATTTTTTCTTGAGTTTCATCTCTTTGTCTGCAGCTGACATCTTATAATCCAGTGAGTCTTTGGTCCATTCTTTGATGGAGCTTTTGTTTTATCATGCTACAGAACCACGTGGGTGACATTTTTCTTTCTTTTGTGAGACGTACGGTACTTTTAGTTCTTCAACCATTTATTACAGCATATCTGCTTTGCATTATCTGACAACTTCAATGAACATCTCCTTCTCTGTCTTATCAGCCTACACCTTCATTATCAATAACATTATTAATGGTTGTAAGTCATTGTAATGAATAATCATTAACATTTTCTCTTTCAGACTCGTAGAAAGCTAAAAGTGAAGTGCCAGACAATGCTGCTTGGTAGAATGAGTAGAATTTGTCTTTGTGATTGATCTTTTGGACATATTTAATAGTTTGTGCAGTTGAGCTATTCAGCATTTTTCAGCTATTGCAGAAGGAAGTTTTCAATCGAACTGGATGGTAACTTAACTTTTCAACCCTGAGGTTCATTTTTGTTATTTAAACATTTTATGATAATAATAACCATATTTTTGTTGTTTTAATCCTAAAAATAACAAAAAAAAGACAGAACTAAAAAAAAGGTTTCTTTTTATATATTTATACTATTTTTATTTTTTACAGAAGGATAAAACTATACAGTTTCCTGTCTTCATTTTTACATTTCCTGATAAAGTTTTATTTATTTATTGAGTTTCAAGCCTAATGTTTAAGACTGGAAGAAAGAAAGTTGGGTTGCTACTGCTTTATTTCAGTAATGCATTCATTTACATAGTCCATTTACAGTAAAGGTGCCTTTTTTATCTAAACTGATCCTTAGGGATTGACTTCCCTTAGATGAAAACTGAGATACTCGGTTCCCCTGTTATTTGATCAGTTTGTAGTAAACTGAAATCCACCTCTATCTCACACACACACACACACCATTACATGCAGCTTCGCCAGTTTCATTCAACCTTTAAAACCACTCCCACTAAACGTATCTCAACACCTGCTCTTTAATGGAGCCAAACAGCAGAGGACGGGAAAAGCCAGCTGAGAAAAAGACATCCACTACTGCCTCCGGCAGCTGCAGTGAAACCCAGTCAACGCCATGTGACCGATTACGACGTTATTGCTCAAACTCTGTTTGAGTGTAATATAAACTGACGACGTGGGGGTACAAACAGCCGCTAAACTGTTGTGAAACAATAATGAGTCTGAGATAGAGTTAAATCTAACAAATTATATAAAATAAAAAAAGTAGTTTACTTTTTCTTTATAAATCGTATTCTAAAGATAATTAATTTTTCAAGGCATTGTTGTGATATCTGTTGAAAATAGTAAATTTCTACGCATTTATCAACATTAGTGTTGATACTTTTACTTAGTAATTTTAACATTGCCTTCTATTACTAATTCCGAGAGACTTTTTACCTCCTGTACAATTTTTAAAATGAAAATCAACTCAATTTAGAAAAAAATAACCCAGAAGTTTGCTAGATTCAATAGCCTCCAAGATTAGATTTGAATAGGAAATCAGCTTTCGACGTTTGACGCTCCCTCCCCTTATTGTTTACATAAGAAAGGCAGGAAGAAGTAGTTTACCTTTGTTGTTTTTGCATTCTTGCCTTGGAGGCAGGTCGTCTGCTGGTTTGGTGGGATATTTTGAAAAAAAAAAAGTAAGTTCTTTATTAGACTGCAAACCTTACTGTACTGTTTTAGTGTCCTTGATATTTGTGGACTAGAAACTTCAAAAACTCTTTATTGGTATATTTTTTTCTGATTAACCAACACCAAGTAATTTATTAAAGACTAGATAAGCTTTTTTGGTTCTCCCACCCATCGTTAAACACACTCTGACTCTACACGCTCCAATATGATTCATTCCAACCCTGTAGGTTCTGACTAGAGATTCCTTCAATGAACAACCCGAGCTCATGAGATTGACTTTGCACACTCGAGTGTCCTGGTCTTTACAAAACTGCACTGGCAGCTCAGACAAGCTTGAATAAAGTTTACTTGTCCCTTCATATCTTTTATTTCTGTACATTTGGGCTTGTTGTCCTGCAAAATCAAGTGTATTGAGCTTTTAGCTATGTTCTTAAGCTGTTCCTTCATCAAAATCAGGCACAAAGTGGTGTATCACTAGATTGCTGTGTAATCCTCATGAGTTCCTCTGCCTAAGCAGCAGCCTGGGCCAGGAAACACCTACCTTAATCGCGCTGCACCTGCAGTCTAAACAATCAGCCTGTTTCTCCAATCAGGGAGGAGGGATGTGAACCTTAGAGCGATTTGTTTTCTGCTCAAAGCGGAGACAAAGTGGCATTTTGAGCAGCTAATCTGCACAGGGCAGCAACTTCTCATTTTTAGTCAGCGTCTAAATCATTAAAATCTGTGAAGGACTTTGATCAGCTTTTAGAAGTGGTATGATTCAGTGCAATGAAACGTATAGGATTTAGTCAGAAGGGGCAAAGTGTTTTCCTTTTGAGTTGGAAAAACGCTATACTTAGACATTTATACTCATCTAGTTGTAAAGGGATCATTTTATCATATATTTGCCTATTGTTGATTTTAAAAGGCACGTTTAAGTCTATAAGAAGGATTGCAATCAAATAAATGATTTACTTTACATCGCAGGTTGACCAGTTTAGTTGATATTGTCTCCAAACCAATGTGTTGACCTTCAAATCTCTCCTGTCTGACTGATTGTGTTACTGACATAATGCTGTGTATGTCTGGCCAAGAGACGCAGTTGCAGAGAACTGCAAACAGTGTGTGCTACCCCATTCACTTTAATATGTTTTAATTTCTTCGGCCATTATATGACCTGATTTTCCATCGGATTGGATACTGAATTTGATCTGGGTTCTTTTACCCATTCAGAGTCGAGAATATGATGCAGTTGCATACCTGCCAGGTGATGGCCGTCCACATGCAGGCAGAGGAAGGGTATTAAATAGCCCAAGCAACTGCTAATCATGAATGCAACTTCTGGCCTTTATTTAAGAGGGGCAAGATTTCAGAATTATTAAAAGAAAACCAAAATGATTGTTGCAACCGGTCAAAACCCATCTAGGGGCCACAACAAACGCATAAAGATGTTACTCTGCTCAGGTGAGATGAAGGGTCCTTTCTCACTGGAGCTGCTGACCGGACTGATGTATCTTTCATCGGATCAATCTCTTCACCACAATTGTGGTGTGGAATGAAGGGCTGGTTACACCCCCGCAGCAGTGTGTCGCAGTGAGCTTGTTGCAGGTATGATGCAGACATTTTTGATTTATGCTCAATTTTGAAGCGTGGCCTGCGCTGTGTAATTCCACGCCACAACGCAAGGGGGACAATCACAAACTAGCTGTGGGTTTAGATGCGGCCGAGGTGGTGAGGAAGTGGGGCAAGTTTGTGTGACAACGGAGGGACATGAGGGTGAAAAAGAGTGGGGATGGGGGTGGAAAAAGGGTCCCAGTGTTCTCATGCACCTCGCTCTTCTAGCTGGTCCATCTTCACGAGTCGTTTTCCACAATGGCGGTCATACAAACCTTAACAAGCTGGTAAGGTACCAAAAAGGAAATACGCATGAGTAGAGAGGATGCAGATTTGACCAATCAGAGGCCTCCTGTCTGCGGCACTGTCTGCGGTCAACTACAATCAGGAGTGGTGCAGCAGCATGTCTGTGGAGGGGGGGGTGGCGTCTCTGCGTTCACTGCGCCTTTACGTAGATGACCTAGTTTCAAAGTATAAATCAGCCTTGAGCAAAGGAACGCTAGTCTCAGTTAACTTGCAAGAAAACCCTTGTTCGGGTAAATAAAACATTTGCTGTTTAAGTTGCTCTTAAAAAATGTATGGGTAATTTTAAAAAATTTGATTTACAAAATAAAATTGTACGAATACACTGACAGTGTAAAATGCAGTAGTGTCATGATTAAGGTCACTTTAGGGAACAGAGATATGTGTTCGTTTTTTTTTTAGCAACATTAAAATTAATGACATTTTTCAAAATTAAGTTTACATTTATTAGTAAATATGTTTTTATTTAGTAGCTATAAAACCATTTTGGCACCCTTTAAAGATTGGGCCAGCTGAGTCAGAGGTGTGAAGTGAAAGTTTTCTTTTGGCAGTGGTTTTCTTGGCCCTTTGCTGTTACTGCTTGGCTCAGCTCCAGGCTGCGTTTAGGGGCCTGTAAGTGCTAACTTGGCCAGTGTGTCAAGGCACTCGGGTAGACTCTGCAGCTGACTGGAATCTGGCATGAAGCCACGAAGAAGAGAAACAGTTGGAAGTACTTCAGAAGACTTTTCCTTACGCAGTTGCCTCTTTGCTTTTCAGCCAGCTACACGTCTGCTGCCAAAGTTTCCTGCAGTTTATAGTAGCATGTGGCCATGTTGTTTATCTTCAAACATAAGCTAAACGTAATCAAAGTCTTGTAAGGGAGGAGGGGGGGGGGGACCACCAGAGGAGGAAGGAAGAAAAAGAATCTCTTGGCTCCAGTTCAGGAAACGTCACATTGCTCTAACAGCAATGTGTTCGCAGCTCAGTCTCTAATGTTTGCACTCTCCCTTTACCCCAAAGCTGCTCGCTTCCTGAGTCACAGAATAAGAACAACCACAAGAAGTGGTGCATCTACCGAGCACAGTGTTGTACTTCTACTTAGATTAGGGCATATAGAGAAGCACAACTTTCACACACACTTTGTTGTCAGGGAATGATTAATGTAAAACTCAGTGTTTCCGTCTTTTCCTACGCAATGAAGACAACTTTTTACTCATTTCATAATGCGTCTACAATTCTTTTTTCAAAACACCTTTTTTCTTTTTGTATTGTTATTTTGGATCTAAAATGAGTAGATTTGCATCAAAACTGACGTCTCAGTTTAAATTATTTTTGCACCTTTTTTCAAGGCTTTGAAACATTTCCTGCAGATCTATATTTGATTAAGCTAATTTAACTGACAATAGCAATAATAAATCTAAGAAAGTTGGAGCCTTTTTCCAATTTTCTTTGCTCTTTGATGATCTATTTAATTCGATTATATTTTTTAGAGATAAATATTTCTTTACTTTTGTCGTAGTAATACTGTATTATATATGAACAACTTTGTCTTTATTTTAGTTTTGCGTTGCGAAATGACATCTTAAATTGACATCACCAAGTGAATTTTATGAGTTTTATTTACATGTATGTATTTTTACGTTCTTGGTTTTTACCACTGAGCACATTTTTAGATGTACGACCCTCGAGTTGATAAAACCCAACATCATTTCAAAATAAACTCCGCTTTATTTGACCTGCAGCTTTTCTGGTTAATAGACAATCAAACTGGATGGAACTATGAGCTGCATAAACTTTAGTCAATTATTTCACAGCTCAAGTAGTAAATGATTAAAGAGGGTCAGAGAAATTTCAAATTTGAACCTGAGATTCAACAAAGGATGTGCTTTTAACAAAATAAAGGTTGATGCTTTTATGCTGCAAGATGTAAATTATTTAATGAAGAAAGGATAAAATAAAGCATTGCAGATGTAGAATTTCTTGTATGATGAAGATTTGTGTGAAACTGTGTCTAATAATGTCTGAAGCAGATTTTGATGCCCCCCCACCCCCGCTCCCAGTGGAGCCAGCCTTGATTAGTCAGCCATCTGGTCAAACAAAGACGTCTCAGGTTTTCCTGCTCTATAAATGTTATTAGAAAAACCTCAGGCCGCTCAGTGGACTCAGCACACATAGAAAACATAAGAAAACTGTTTCTTTAAGGGGAGCTGGAATAACGCAACTATTTCCTGGATGCTTTGCGTCATCGAATGAAGCGCACTTACCAGTAATATCTGCAGACTTCCCACTTTGAATAATTTACACTAATTGCACTAATTTACACAGATTTACAGTAATGTTCATGGAAATATAAGAGAAGATTGTTCTGTTATTGTTTTAAGCAAAGAGCAAGTTTTAATAATACTTTTAAAAAGCATTTTAAAAAAACATTTTGTGAATTGAAATCTGGGGGAACAAAATGGAAAGTTTGCAAAACCATTATAATAAAAAAGAAATGTTAAGAGCTTTTTTTCATATTTTATTTCTCAATTTGTATTTTTCTGGGATTTTCTTTTTAGATTTTATTCTCTTAATTAAATTTTTTCTGATTTGAGTTTTACAAAATCTATTTTTAATCAAACTACGTTTAGCAGATGACATTATCTTCACTTAAAGCCCTTGATGCTTTTAATGACCATTTAGGATATTGTAGCTAATATTGATGCAGAGCAATAGAAATGCACCTTTGCTCCTATAGCGGAATGTCCAACCTCACAGATGAAGAGAAAATTTAAGTTAAAAATAAAAAGATTAAATCTGTAAACAAGAAAAACAAAAATGTGATAAGAAAAAAGATTTGAAATAAATCTGAAATAAAATGAAGAATGACGCACAATCAGAGAAAACAGACAAGCTCTTCTCGAAAGTTTTTAATGATTAAAACGTAGTCTTTATAGTTTCAATCCTGGATTCCATTTTTTTTTTTATTTTAAGTTGAAATAAAAACAAAACAAAAAAAATCTCTATTTACAAAAACCTGTTCTTTGCTTGCGACAATAATGAAACCTGAATAATTTCTCTTTAGCTGCTGTTGAAACGCATTCCCTGCTTTATTTTATTATTTCATTTTTTACATCCTCCAAATATTTTTTGCACATATATCAAATCGTAGCTGCATCCATAAGTATAATATCAATTAGATGGACCTAAAAACGGAAAACTTACTTTGTAGTTTACACATGCAGTGACTTGCAGCATATTTTGTGATGCTGCATTATTTTTAATTCCTTGAATGAATTAATTTATGAATAAAAAATCGTACACCATCTAATTCTTTGCTAAACTGTAACCAGAAGACCAGACTTTAAAGAAAAGCGCAGCTCTGGTAGATGAACATATGCAGTTAATACCGTATCACTAAAGCAATGCCTTTCACCTCGCCTCAGACCGGCCGCTGCAATAATATCTTTGATATGATGGAGGAGAGCTCAGTGTGAGAACATTAGAGTTTATCATCTTGTTTATCTGTAAGTTGTGGCGAAGCCTTCAGATCAGCTCTATCGCCCTGCTGTACTCTGAGCATCCAGTAGAGATGTAGCTTCGGCTGCCTCTGAAGATGAGCTCCAGATGCGTGACGGCCAGCAGCGTCCAAACCTGCCTCCCTGGGGGGGGGGGGGGGGGGGGGGGGGGGGGGCCTGTCAGGGTTGGAATGCCTCTGTACATTTAACGCTTGCTGAAAGGAAACAGATACCTCTCGCTTTGAGCGGAGAATAATCGCTCCCCATCGATTTTTAAACTCCTCAGAAAACCTGTGAATTGCTCTCATGGTTCCAACATTTGATACTTTGAATTCACACAGGCGGTGAAAACATTACGATTTCTGACAGAGGAAGTCCTCCCACCCCCAACACTTTGCTCCTACGTCTCACAAAGAAGCCATTTACCCGTCCGTCTCCAGGCGCTGTGACCTTTTGCCATTTTATATGCAATTAAAAGACTTTTTTTTTTTTTTTTGTTGATTGTGAATGTATCACGTTTGTGGCTCTGTCAGTAGACTGAAACCTTATAGGACGGCCTATCAGGTCTCTGCTATGTCTCAGAATGCCATTAGCTTCTGGGTGAGTTGAATGCTTGACGTTTGCAAGCTGTGAGATATGAGAGGTATTTTCAGCCATGCTTTTGACTCTAATGTCTAATGGCAGCTTTAAATGTTGTTATTGTGGAAGGAAGCCTGGAATTGTTGTGTTGATGCAAATTGAAAACATTCATTTCAATCTTCTGTAAAATTATTACTTTTTTCATTATGAAGGAGATTTTCTCATGTGCCATCTGTCATAAAAAGTCCAAACCAAATAATCCTTATTTTGATTTAATTAGATTAAGTAATGTTGGTGATCTCAAACACTTCTAGAATTGTTTTATTTAACTATGAGCTCTTCTTGAACTTTCATAAGATTAAATGGGGTTTCCTGTTGGTTGGGAGATCTAATCCCAGCGTGTCGTTTCTGATGGCCACCAGAGTAACGGGTGAACCTACGGAGCGCTGCATTTGATGGCACAGATGTGATTCACTAAAATATTTGCCCTGCCTGTGAAAGGCTCTTTGAACCAATGAGTGTGCTCCCCTGGCCACACCACCCTATAAACGTTGCATTTGTGTGAGGCAGCGAAAAGGGGCCATCTCGTGTGATGGGGGATGGGGGCCTCTCCTGTGGAATGTGGTGTCTCGGTGAAAAGGGCTGGAACTGAACAAACGCACTCAGTTTATTTGGCAAACCAGACTTACAGGTTAGCTGCCGGACGCCTTCACTCGGCAGCTGAATATCAAGAATCCAGCTCTTTCTCTCCTTCCAATTTGTTTTCATTTCTGTCGGGTTGAATTTTTAACCTCTTCCTGTTCGCGGTGAAAAATCTGAATAAGGTGGAAAAAAAAAAGACAGATGAATACATTTGTTTTTTTTTTTCTATTGTATGCTCGTCTACCTGCCCATTAGCCTGTAGGTAGGTGTCTCCTATCTCCCCCTCCCTCTTTCTTTTTCAGCTTTGTAATTGGAGTGATTAATGGAGGGAGGGGTGGTCTTGCCCGGAGGCCTGTTTTTCAGTGGCCTATTTAGAGGTTCAGCACCGTCGAGGCCAAGACAGGTAGCAACACGCTCAGCTTCTGGACGTTTACCCCC
Organism: Cyprinodon tularosa; assembly: GCF_016077235.1. NCBI lineage: Eukaryota > Metazoa > Chordata > Actinopteri > Cyprinodontiformes > Cyprinodontidae > Cyprinodon > Cyprinodon tularosa. Next base: position 778,857 of record NW_024039319.1, read on the forward strand.
CCCCCGCCCTTATCCCGCCACTTTGTCTGCTCCCTCTAAAGCCAGAAATCTCTTAGCTACAAACATGACCGGACACTCAGAAGCAGGAATGTCTTTAAGTCCTTTTTGTTCCTGATTTGCTGAAAATGGTCATATTTTCTTATTAAAGCATATAATCGACGTAGCTGTTAGTAGAAACTGAACCTAATGCTACTGGCTGCTGGTGAGAGTTACTTCCTTTTTGTGGCACATGGGATCATGATTAGCCGGAGCAGAGCATATGGCCAGCTGACTGGGAAATCCTTTATAGTTGGTAGCAGGTGAAGGAAGCCGCCCCCCCCCCCCCCCCCCCCCCCCCCCCCCCCCTTGTCAAAACAGCTTCTTTAAACCATAACTGCAGAAAGGTCAAACCGCAGTTATTTATTTTATTTTATTTATATAAACTATTTCTGACTTTTTTCCTTTTTCTCCTCTCGCTATCAGTGGAACCAGATTTGCTTTTGCAAACTTATGAAGCATTATTATTTTATCATATAAATCAGGCAATATTCTCACTAACAAATGACTGTAAATTACAATATTTTTGAGAAAGCAGATGTTTATATAAACTTTCAAACTTATTTCTCATTCTTATTTAACTATTTCTACATAAACCGGGTCCTGCTTCCCCTAGAAATACTATTAATGATCAAATATAAAGTTAAAAAAATCCAGTAAACTCCTTCCTAGTTATATGGAAAGCACAGCTGCCACAAGCAGCAAAGTTGATTTTTGGATTAGTAAAAAAAAAGTACTTTACAAAATATTTAAAATACCAGAAAATTGCTATAAAGTACATTTAACTCTTCATGATGTATAAAAGATGTGGCAAATTTCAAACATGGAGTAGATAGACTGCAGTTGGATTCGATCCAGCAGGCTGACTATTTTATTAGCATGCAATGTTCTAATATTGGCCAATAAAGACTACATTCCAAGCAGCATCCATAGCAGCACATTTTGCAGCTTTATGGTCTACCAAATTAATCAAGATTTAAAAGGGGAAGAGTTAAAATTGAGTTTGTTGTTTTTTTTGTAGTCTGCAGATTAACACGCAGGCACAGCTTTGATCAACCAAACATCGGTCTAAACATCTCCATCAATACTTAATTCAGGTGAAAACGTAGTAAATGATCGATCTCAGTTCATACATAACATTCAGCTGACTGTCCAAATCTCAGGTTATTAATCGTCGTAACTTCAAGTATTTACACGATTTATATTGCTTTGGGCTTGGAAATACATTTATAAATGCAGGATCACACTGTCTGCGTCCAACTTTGCAATCGCAGATGTTTTCTTTTTTTTTTTCCTGTTTCCACGTCAAACTGGCTGCATTGCATGAAGAAATACTGATCTGTGAAGGACTCTGTTGCATTTTAACCTCTGTCCCACGAAATGAAACAGTGACCTTTTTTTTTTGTTGTTGTTTTTTTTTTACATTTTCAGAATCTAAACCAGTTAAATGCGGGACAAACACGTGTTACTACGGCCCCGTCCACACGAAGTCAAACCCTGGCCTAACCGCACACATTTTTCACCAAACCAGCGTCTCATCCATACGAAGCCGGCGTTTCGGGGGTCTGTAAACGATCTTTTTTTTTATTCAGCCTTCAGAGTGGGAAGATTTTGAAACGGCGTTTTCGCGTTTCCATCTTTAAGCTCTAACCGCATTTTTTTTCTTACACGCATGCGTCATAGCGTCGCCTCTAAACACGCATGCGCGACACAGTATCACAACAACAATGGCGCCGTACCGTGTTGAATGGTTGCTGCTCATGCTACTCACCCTGCTGTCGGGCTTACAACAGAATCTTCTTCTGGAATATCTCCAGGAAGAACAGAGCAATATCGACCACATAGTTCAGCACCTGAATTTGACTGAACCACCAAAATGGACCCGCAGGGCAACCATGTATAAATATTAGTGCGCATGCCCAACATTTCGTCGCCTATTTTTGCTTTGGCACCACAGCGCCACTTACAGGCCTGGCATACATTTTGCAGCGTTTTCATGTATTCGTGTGGACGCTCACATTTATTTACGTCTCCGTCTTTACGACAAACGTTCTGGAAAATATTAGCGTTTTGTGTTCGTTTTGACTTCGTGTGGACGGGGCCTACGTTTAAAAAAAGCTGTGCTGCTCTGGCGATCAACTAGATGCAAATCACCTCATCGACTACAACATACAACAATAAAAGGAGTTTAATCTTTTAACTGTGATTTCCTCGGCATGTATGTAGTGCTTCCAAATCGGCAGCCAAAAAAAATAAAAAGCAAAAAGCCTGAAGTTGCAACAATAAGGCTGCTGTCCACTATTGCATTTGTTTTATATAGCAGCCTGGACCCTTCCAATCATTAATAAACAGCAGCTGCTTTTAATTTGTCCTTTGTTAGGCTATTCAAATAAATTTTAGGTGATATTTGCAAGACTAGTTTACAGGTAAATATATACAAAATATAATGGAAACTATGTTTAAAGAAAAAATGCAGCTAAAACGACGCTGTGGGACAGTTTTTATAGCCTTTTTTTTTATAAAACAAAGCATCAGAAACATTAATAATGGTTAAATAAAAAAAAAGTGGAGGGATTATCTAATAAAAAGCTTTAGTGTGAAACTACAGATGTGGATTATCTGAGCCTGATTATATCGATAGTGTTTGATACTCAGATTAAACCACACATGCTAGTTAATTGGAACAAAAACTTCCTTTTGTCATTGTGATGAAGTTGAACTATGAGGAGGTTTTTAATCATTATTTCCCCCCTAAATGCAGCCTGTATTATCCTGTAGCTTCATTGGTTACAGGCTGTGGTCCAGATTTCTGCAGAAGGCTATGATTGTGATTAAACGCTGCTGTGTCTGTTTGAAAGGGTTCTCTTGCTGAGCCGTTTTGACAGGCAGCAATTTGGCTAAAACAGATTAGTCTAGGAATGAGATGTTAAGAGCACCTTTTGGATGAGAGGGGCTATCCTGTTATTGTTATATCCTGTTTCTGGCGCACAGGAATGTGGGTGAACATCGCTGAAGTTGCCCCCCCAACCCCAGCCCATTCTGGCAGAGTTCACACTGTGGACACTGCAGCATTTGGTTAGATTTGATTTACTGCCTACAGTTGCTATAGCAATCTAGCTTGCATGAGCTTGAGTTTTGTGTTCATTGGGGATAGGTGTGGCTGTTTACACTGTTTTCTATAGATGGCTGCAACTTGATGAAGGTTTCCCCTGGAAACCTTAACTGTGTCGCTTAAAGTTGGGACGTCTTGTTGGAGGCACGGCGGTCGGGTCACCCTGGGAGCTGTGATCCACCCCTCATCTCGGTTTCCGTGCTGTAGTGGTAGATGACTGAGGATGATGACTATTGACGTTTGCAGTGAGATTGCGTCCGGAGGGGGGCTGGGGACTTCCCTGTGTTTGCACATCCAGGGCTATTGATTTGAGCTGTGTGTTCAATAGCAATGGCCCGGGGGGATTTGCTATGTAGTTCTGTAGGGTGGGGTACACAGAGTCATGACAGTAGCCTGGGATAGGCAGTGCTGAGGGCTTTTAAGGTATGGCTAAGGGCTAACATGGTTTTATATGAAAAAGATGTGATTTTAAGTTGTTGGGTTAACAGTATTAAAGTACTGAACAAATGTTTTCTTCTTTCCTTGCTTATTTCTACCATTTCTACCTCAAAATGCCCCTGCCAGTGGATGCCAGCTTCTAACTATTTTTAATTTAAAAATCACTTTTTCTTTAAATCACTGAATGCTTTCTTATCTCCGAGGCAAATCACACGATGCTTTTATTAAGAGAAGGCCTCTTCATCTAATAACAGCTGAACTATCAAATTGGAAAAGTGCTGTCAACATCCGGAGCAATCAATGCCATCCTCCCCCTGCTCTCCAAGCAGCAGCCATTAACGCCTCTTGTTCAAGCATGCCTGGTCTCAATAAAATGGTGGCTCTTCTCCAGACATCTTTCTATAATGGCAAAGTACAATTACTTCCAAGAAATGCATCAGCATTTGTTTGGGGATGTATTGTGTGGATTGTCTGGAGTGCTATGCAGATGATGTCATCAATGGGGAACACAAGAATTGCACATTTCAGATGTTCTTTAGGTTGTCGCTATCTTTTGTTGTCAGAGATGCCATTAAATCATTTGATGCACAGGAAGGGAACTAATGTTTCCTGTCTTTAATGGAGATGCAACTGTCAGGTATTTCCTGGCTGGATCTGGCTTCTCTTTTTCCTTTGAGGCTTTATCTGCTTGTGGGATTTTGACCAAAATACATATGTGTATTGTTTTAAATTTTTTTCTTAGTACAATAAAAAAAGAAAATATTTTTTAGGTTCTTTACTAGGGGATGTAACTGTTAAAATCAAACAAAACAAAGTGAAATTCCCAGTCTTAAATTAATCATTAATGCTGACGTTGTTTATAAAAAAAATATTTTTTAATTCGGAATCAATTCTCATATTTATTGCTAAAGATCAATTCATATAAACAAAGTTAGTCTTCTAAAAATAAATAATGAATATAAACTGAGGGGTGGAAATCACACTCATCATGGGGATTTGATTCAGTATCAATTTCCTGACCCAATGATTTGATTATTTTCGACACTCAAGAATACGCCACGATTTGATTCGATTAATTGGTTAATTTCTTTTTAACCTTACAGGCTAGAAAATGCTTCAAATTTGAAATAAATCAATGAAAGCTTTAATATTGTTATGCATTTTATGTGAGAAACAACAGCAAATAACAGAAGTAGCAAGGAGGGCAAATTATGTTTATCGCCACCGCAGTACGGGAGTCAGAATTACGTCCAGGAGCAAATGAATAAAAATAGTACGGAGGAGAAAAAAAAAAAAAAGCATGAATCAAGACGCAGACGAGTTGATGCATCGGATCGTTGGCTTTTGGATCAATGCATCGATGCAAAACGATTATTATTTACACCCCTATTCTCTCCAGGTACTCCGGCTTCCTCCCATGTCCAAAAACATGACTGTTAGGTTAATTGGCTTCTCTAATTTCTCTTTAAGTGTGAGTGTGTTCGTGAATTATTGTTTGTCCTGTTTTTCTCTGTGTTGCCCAGCGATGGACTGGCGACCTGTCCAGGGTGTATTGCGCCACTCCGGTAGACAGCTGGAGATAGGCACCATGATGGAAAATGGATGGTTGTTAATATAATACCAGTATCAATATGCTGTATAAGTGCAACATCATATATTTCCAGGCAACAACTTAAAAGAAGTTATACTAGCAATCTAGTCTTACCCAGATGATTGAAACTAATTAATTCTAAAACTGGAATTGAATTGATTCTTGAAATTTGAATCAGTACTCAGCCAGAGTATAAATGAAATCAGAAGACGATAATCATCATCTGGTTTAGCTCAACTCAAGCATTTCAAACACCTTGTTTTTTGTTGATGGCTTTATAAACTAAAGTAGATAGAAAGGAATATGAAATAACTTTTCATGACCTGGTATTTTACTTTTATAATCCTTCTGAAATTCATCTGTAATTCAATTTAGGTGAAAATAATATTAAGAACTAAACCGCTCCCACTGTTTGTTTGGGGTTGTTTTCATCCAAGAATTTCGCTGGTGTGTGTGTTCATTTGAAGGTTGCGTTATTAACATTAGCAGTTAGCCGTTGTTTGTTTATCACCATTTCTTGAGCTCTTACACTATAGGTAAATAGTTACACAAGCAGTAATACTTACTGACTTGGTACCGATTTGGTTTAAACTACCAAACCAAGCTACTAACCCACACAAAATACTAAGTCACACTCACACTGGAATATATGGAAAATATACAAAACATTTGAATCTTGGTTAATGTAGTTGCTTTTTTGTGCTGTGTACTTTTATTGAGGCATCTCTAATGAAGGACGTGTAGAGGGTGACTCCCATTGTTCATCTTTTCCTAGCCATGGCCATTTTCAGCTAATGTTTAGTCTTCAGTTATTCTTATCCCTGATTTGGCCATAATGTGATTAGGCCACCCACAGCCGGGACAATAAGCCTTCCAACAGCACAAGAGAAACAGAAACGCAGGCTAATTATACTGCTGTTAATGTAATGTATCATTTGGCTTATTGTATTTACAATAATCTTATCTTTTAAATAGCTTTATTTTCACTTGATTGCATTGAATACAATAGGTTTAATCCAAATAATCGATAATCACTTGACATCTTTCCTTAAAACTACAGAGGGCGATCTTTTATTTCATCTAAATAAGTGGTTCTCCTAATTGCCAATCATTCTGGTGATGTGTTTACGTAAGTCCGTCCTATGTGCTCGTCCTGTTAGCTATCTTTTTCTTTACATGCACACCCTCAGGCGTATATCTGTTGTGAGCTACGGTTTTAGACACTCATTGAAGCTCACGTTTGTCTCTGCGGTTCTTTGAAAATGGCAGAGGATCATAACAGAAAAAAAGTACAAAGTTTATGAGAAGAAAAGATAGGCCTCAGAAGAGGCAGATATATCCCGGGATGGGATTTTCTGTCACAGTGGCCCGCTGTCACCAAATAGCAGTGATCATCTGTCCCAACGGTCAGTTAACTGAGTTTGCTATAAAGTCCACTATATAGTCCCTGCTCTATATAGTGATTGATGGATTTAGGACAGACGTTCGGACACAGTAAGCTGCTATGAGCTATGAGAACAGCAACTTTTAAACAGAGCGTGCACGAGGAGAAATGGGCCTCTTCATGCTCTTGCAGAATGAAGCTTGTTTAATAGCCGTTCGCCTACAGGGTTTTGCATGTGTTGTTTTTTTTAAAGAGGGCGGGTCTTTTTCGAAAATTTGTGAAAATCCTCCACAATACCTTTAATGACAGTGAAGACAGGCAGTCCTTGAGTTACAGAAGCTGATCTGTGAATTGTGAATGTGGGTATTTCCAAAGACTGAATTAGTTTTCTTTTTAAGTGAGGCGCTGTATAGCAGCATGATGAAATTGAAGCTTAGAATTAGCTTAAGCTACATAAAGCTGTTGAGAATTAGAGTCATTTTCTCTTACATTTGATTAAAAACTTAAAACATTGCAAATGATTTCTAGTTTTCTAAACTTTGGTGTATCTTAAATAGGGCTATTTAGGGCTACTAAACCTGCAACCTGAAATAACGATAATTAAATTAATTCAAGCCAATGCGTTGGTTATATTTATTTTTCCATAATTGCTGATTATAAACTCAGTATATTTATTGAACCCAAAGAACAAAGTGAGATTCTGTTGTTATGTCTATTTAAAGTAGCTCCTGCAAACTACAAGCTAAAATTTAAGATGTGTTGATCATAATTTTCTTAATATTTAGTTTGAGATTAAATAACTTGAAAGTATATATATGCGCATTTCTTTTATTTAAAAAAATGAAATCTTTTTTTCCAAATAAGTCGAATAAATTTACCTATCCAGACAAAGCATTTGAAATCTCCCTCCTGAGTGGGAGTGATTGACAGTCTGTAATTGTTTTTCATCCAACTGAATTGTTAATTTCAAGCAAATATTTAAAAGTTTGAAAAAAATTAAATGTGAATTTGTTTCCATTTGGTTTAAAGCGAATTAACCAAGCGGCGCACATCGTAATGTGGCCTTACATCATTGCTGTCGTCACGTATGACTGTAATCAACAGGAAGTAGAGGCTGCAATCTAACAGACTACAACTGAGTAAATGAGGAAAGTTTTAATGAATGTATCACTTAAACATTTCAGTTATCCCTCTTTCCTGGGAGCAATCAGCTTTTAGTGGCAGTGGGAAAAGCTCGCTGACGCATGTCTCACCAGGTCAAATGACTCAGCTAGCGACTCGGGTTTAAATCGCCTCAGTTCTGATCGGCATGCTGTGGGAACACCAGAACCTGTTCAACACTCTAATTTATGTGATAGCATTGAACGCAACGTACGGCCGTCAATACGCTGCACCAGTCTATTTTGCAAATTTAATTAGTTTTCATCCAGCTTTTTGGTTGAGATACTTCAAATGTGCATTTAAAAAATCTGATGGAAACACGGCTACTAATGGCGGCTCGATATGGATACATCTCCCCACTTGACAGGCTACAACCTGTCAGATTTTCACACGTGTGCCAATGTAGACCTCATCTCTTCCTTGATGTGAATACACAAAATGACCAACAATGGCAGTAAAACAAGACTTTAGATTTGGGATTGTGTTTTCAAAGCTTTCCAGTTTATTAATCATTTTACACACACGTTTTACTCCTTATAGAGCTTTTCATTGGACAGCATTACTCTCTTCCTTGGTATTTGCTGTCGCTGTATTTATTTTTGTTCTGCAACAGTTTAAAGCAAAAGCGCAGTCCTCAGTGGCATCCCATAGTTATATCGATTCCTGTTATGGCTCCTCTGGCTTTTTGAGGATTTATTGTCTTTGACTCAGTGTGGATGTGGCCTAATTATGCACTAGTGGCTGCCTCCAAGGGATTTAAATTGAAATGTTTTGGCAGAGAGATGCTTATCAGAGCCATATGATTTTTTTTAGACCATTAATATAGACAGAAGTTTCTTCAAAGTAGGAGCCTTAGCAGTTTGGTGCTCTGGTTTCCCATATCCAAGGGAATCAGCAATGACCTTGGAAAAGCAATTGGTTCTTCTTGTTTATCTGGGAAAAAACATTTTAGGCCTGTTATACTGCAGGGTTAAATATTTTCTTAGAAGTGGAAAACATCTTATATAATTCCTGTGTATATTGGGAATTAGCAGTAGTCACTCCATGAGTCACACTCAGAGAAGATGCTAACAGATCATTCCCAGCAGGACACGGGTAGCAGGTTAAACTTTAGAATAAGGTTCAGTTAAACAAGTATAGCTTGTTTGGAAAAAGTTTTCAAGAAAACGCCTCTTATGTCAAAGAACTAGACTAGCCGTCCATGAGAGAACAAGTGTTGCTGTCATGACTTCGTTTTATAAGTGTGAAACGGAACGAACCGCTTGACTTCTGGAATGATTTCCTTTGTCTATCTCTCAGGCAACAGAGGCTTGGATCAAATCTATTAACAAGACCAGAAAATATGCTAAATAGTGACCTAAATAGTTAAGGAAATAATTGTGTTTTTTTTTTTTAAATCAAAGTGGATAAAAGAAACTGTTAGTTTGTCAATAGAGTAGACAAACTAACAGTAAACAGTTAGTTTGTCTCCTAAATAATGTGGGAAAACAAGAACTCAGTGAGAACTTCAGGTTTTACCCACTAAAGGTCTTTTAACAAGATTTTAATTACGACTGAATATAAACTTCTTTGGAAGATATATGACTCCAAACTACCACAGAAATGGAGGTTTATTGTATAGTGCTGCAGGGTAACGAGGCAGTTTTCGAATTTATAGGTGTGTCTGTACATACATACATACATACATACATACATACATACATACATACATACATACATACATACATACATACATACATACATGTGCTTGAATCACCCAGTATTGTCAACACAAACAACTTTTATTAGTCACACCCATACCAGCTCAGTTTTAAAGTGTGGATTTGCATGTTTATCACTACTAAGCAGAGAGACGGTTCCACTGAGGGCTTAAAAATGTCCCTACAGTTTGGGTTGTGATGCATGTTTGACAACTCCTGCATTAAGCAATGCAGCTGTACTCAAATGCAGTGTTGTGCTCTTCTCAATAAAACGGTGATTAAATGCAGCACACATGTCAAGTCATGTTCATATCTTCCATAAAATGTGAGAAGCTGTGGGATAAAAAAAAAAAAGTCATTTCTGGGTGGGGCGGGTGAATGTGTTGAAGGGGCTGAGGAGACTGATCATAAGGAGCGGTCCAAACACATCAGTAGCCACTCTTAACTTTACAAGGAGCAACATGGTGTTAACATTCCTCAGCTGACCAAGGTCTCATTTCAAGAGCCAACATGTCTGTTCCTGGTTAATGGCTCCTGTTGTAATTACTTTGTGCGTGTGCATTTGAGCCTCTTTCACACCAGCTAAAGAAGCAGAAATGTCTTCCATTAACACGGGTAGCGAACCATTAGCCATGTTAAATCTCTTTAATGTCCGTAACTCATATAATCTGACTGGTTAACTACTCTGTTTAGACACATATTAATGAAAAGAGTTTTCAGTTAAAGGTATAATTCACTGTATTTATAATATATGTCATATTTAAGCCAGTCAAACAAGCAAATGCAAAGTTTTAGTTATCAAACATTGCTGTCCAGTTCATTCATTGGACAAAAAAGTTTCGAAAAAGTGTTTAACGCTTTATAACCATGACTGTTCCCAACAACCTCAGTAAGTTGTTCCATTCATGCTGATTTTGCACAGTTTCTATCTTAGTTAAATAACCTGCTGCTGTCGTTTTGCACATCTCTGATGTTGCTGCTATTTTCAAATATCCATTACTGTAAAGATGTCCATAGCTGGATATTGGTTATTTATTCTCCAGGTGCATACTTTCACATTGTTAAAACACTTTATAGTATTTTATTTGTTTATTTTTTTGACTCTTCACTATTATGTTATTCTTATACATTTTTCTAAGGTACATTTTTGTGTGAACATTTTTTCTGTTATCTTTTTGCTGCTGTAAACACAAGAATTTCCCTATTATGGGACAATAAAGGGATTTTCTATTATATTCGATTCATTTCACTTAAAGGTTGGCAACTTTTTGAAAAGCACATACCTACAGTAAATGGTTCTTTGTATTTTCAAAAGCTTAATTTTTAACAGTAGTTATGAAAATATATGATTTTTCATATCATTTTAAGCTATAAGTAAACAAGCTTGAAAAAAAACAGGAGTTTGCTTAAAATTATAGGGTAAATAATCACATACTATTACTGTCTATTGCTAACAAAGTTAAAGTAAGAATAAATTGCTTAATAAATTGTTTTATGTGAAAATAAAGTTGTAACTGTCATAGTTTTAATAAAATAAATAAAAGCTTGTTAACAATATAAAGGTTATAGGAGAGCCTGTTTCTTATCCAGATGATAAGAGAAACAAGTTTTTTTCTTTTTAATTAGAGCTGGGCTATTTATTGCATTTGCAATATAATCACAATTTAAAAAAATGCTTTTTTTAAATCGCAAATTGACTCGATTTTGGTCACTTTTGTACTCCAGCCCTTCAGGGGGCGACATTTACTTAAATTGGGTTTGCGACACACAGAAGGGGAGAGAGTTACGTAACACAGATCAATGCTGGGGAGTAAAAATACGCACTTTCTACACAACGGTTACAGTAAAGCCGAGCAACCATGAACTGTGGACATGATTGTGCTTAGTGCAAAGGAGAAGCTAAACAAAATCTCACTACTGCCTGAAATAAATCACAATAAGATTTATGTTACAGTTTTGTTTTGAGGAGGCTTTGAAAGATCCTCTCATATTCATATCAATATCCACTCTGAACAATAATAGAGAAAGCAGATTGCATCCGTCACAGAGTGCACTATCAGTTTCTCATACAACTGTTTGTCCTCTCTACCATCTTTTTGGCTTAGAGACAAGTTTGAACTGATTTGTTTTAATCATCTGAAAGCCCAGGAGAGGTTCTTTAGGTCAAGTTTAGGGTGTGCTGAGGGTTTGGCTTGTGAATACAAAGATTGTACGCTCATAGAAGTCATTTTGAAGTCATAACGTGTTGACAAAAGTATAAAGTTGTTTTTTTCTAATATGTGAGGAAACGGTTATCTGTTTATAGGTAAAGGTATTCACTTGCTGTTCAATAGGGATGGAACGGTTTATGAAAACCGTCAGAATCGTTCGATTCGACTGTCTCTGTTCGGTTCGCGTGTGTTTCGTTCGGTTCATGCGCTGCTCCTTTTTCTCATAGGCGAAGCGTTTACACTCCAGAGCAGAAGGTGGCGGTAATGAGACCAAAGCCAACCACCAGTAGTAAAACAAGAAGAAGCGAAGCAGCTTAGCCGGGTGTAGCAGAAAAAAATCAGTTGTTGTGGAGAATTGTGTGGGTATGGCGAGTGGGAAAGAACAGGAGTTGGAAGACGCGCCAGCAGCACTTTATAGGTCTGCTGTATGGGACCACTTTGCATTTAGAGTGACCTACGATGACGGCGGGAAAGAAAGTTGTGGATAAAAGTGCAACAGTGTGCAAGCATTGTGCAACACGTTTTGTTTATGCTAACAGCAACATGTCATGCTAACCCCGAAATCCCACATACTCCGTCAGCGCTCCGCCCCGCTGCGCTCCAGACCGGCTGCTCAAAGCAAAGCCTACAGCCTCCACTGAGGCTCCCGTCCGCTCCGCTCTGAGTTCCTTGAAGATCGTAGAGAGCATGCGCCAGATGATTAAATTCAAGGCAGCAAAACATGCGGAAATGATCCAGGGTTTCCGCGGATCATTAAAAATAATTACAATTCATACATTTTTTGGGGATTTTTTCATTAATTTCAGTCATTTTTATGGGATTTCGGGGTAACAATCAACATATACCGAACCGAAAACCGTGATCACGAAACCGTGAACCGAACTGTTGATTTTGTGAACCGTTCCCCCCCTATTGTTGAAGGTTTCAATGTTAATCTCAGACGCTTTGTTGCTTGTTGTAGGGATTGTGCCTCAAGTAAATGCTATATTATAGAAATAAGTGCACGCTCTAAACTAGGCTTGTCTACGATCCGATCCACGTATCGGATCGGGACGCCGATATTGGCACTGGATTAACTGTTTAATTTTACTGGATTAACACCTTTAACTGTTTACGGTTTTACTGTTCACTGTGCAATTTCAGATTGCTATTCATAATTTTGTCCAGTTTGTGTTTATCTCTTAATAAACAGGTAAGTTTGTTGTTACCAATCATTGTGTTTTATTCAATCTCACCTAATTTAGCTGGCTAGATGTTATCAAGAGTACTAAAACCCTTTTCAACATGAGTCTTACAACTAAGGCTAAATACTTTAACTTAAACTTAAATACATGCTCGGATAGGCTGGTATCGGCCAGTATCGGATCGGAAGTGCAAAAACCTGGATCGGGACATCTCTACTCTAAACCCAGGCATTTTTCACTGACAGGGAGTCAGACACAGCAGCTGCAGTCAGAGAGAAGAGCGATGCATTCCACATTGAACATTGGTCACATGTGCACAAAGCTTTCTCTGATACGCCTGAATTAAAAAAGTAGGATGTAAATATAATATTTAAACTTTTTCTATATGCAATGAAATAGATCCTCCTTGCACTGGATTTATACACAGCCTCATCCAGTGTCTGTGCCTCTGTTGGCTTTTTTAAGGTTGATTTAAAAAAAAACAACAAGCTTTATTTATGTAGTTTTAGTTATAAGAGAATAATATTGAGTTTTTCTTTAGTTTCAGTATTTAAAGTGTTTTTAATGACTTCTGGCTTGCTGATATTAATATTTCTCCTAAGGCTGGATCAAAGCATTTGCTAATATGCAAATTAGGTGATGGAACCCTATAGTGCTTTACACCGACTTTAGGAAAGCCACTAGTGTCTTGTTAAAGATTTGACAATAGTCTGCACAGAAATAGGATCACACGTGAGTAGAAGAGAGTCAACAGTTGCACAATAAGATAGCCAGGAGGGCAGAGAAGGAGCATGCACTTGTGTTTGTGATATATTAGGGGCCTCTTGGTATTGAATTAAACATTCAAACATGTGTTCTTTTTTTTTTTTTTTTATAAAATCTGCTCTGTATTTGTTATGTGTGATGGAAATTGGAAGAATTCTGATTTTCTCATGGCATTTTTATTGGCATATTTAATCAAACAAATTTGCAGCTGCAGGTATCTTACCAAATAGACGCAGTTTCTTATTCGAAACAATTACACAATAAACATTTAGCATAGAAACATTTTATAATTATCTGTGGATTTTATTCGCTGAAAGCAAATGAAAAGGTTAACATGTATGATCACATTTGTGTTCCGGGCAGCTTTAGGTTGTTTCCATATAAACAAATATTATATGTCATAGAAGCATAATATTGAGGGACTAGCTTAATATTTTTGGAAAGGTTCTTTGTTGTGGTTGAGGTTTGGGTTTTGTATTTTTGTCTACATGATAAAAATCTACCCCAACTATTACTACTAGACGTAGGAAGGAAATCAGAATTCCTTTGTATCAAAAACATCAAAGTTCAAGTGTTTATAATGTTTTCATAAAGTTGGCAGATTTAGCACTCCTAAGACCATGATTTATAAATGGGAATTAAAAAATGCAACTGAGAAATCACAGCTTGGAACATACTTTAATAAAAGAAAAACAAATTCCCCTGGAGTGAGGAGCAAAGACTAATTTCTATCGGTTTGTATGATGGCAACAAAAGTTTAATTGGTCAAGACCGAGCGTTTATATTGGATTATATTGGATTGAAAGTGAGGAGAATGTGATCTGGCAAAAGAAAGTAAAAAATAATGCAATTTATAAAACTTTTAAAAACAGATATAAAAAAATACCTATATTTTAAATCTGTAAAAGCAGGAAAAACTAAAATATGAAAAAAAAAATATATATTTTTTAAAACTTACAGTTTTATAATATGTGTTTTATATGGATTAATACTTATAAAATTGGATCTTTGCTTTAGATCATAATGGAACAAAATTGACTCCTTATACTTCTGAAATGAAATCCAGTTTTTATTCCGTCCAACTGCAAATACGTCTCAGTAGAGGTAGAAAAATTTGTATCAAAAGTCAGATTTTTACAGCTGATTTAAAAACAAAAATAATAAAATAAAATAAAAATGGAATAAATAGAAAAAATAATAATAAAAAAAAGAGTCTAAGAAAACAGCAAAGTTACTCTTTTGATAAAAATGTTCATAAAGTTTCATTTCTGGATTGTATTTTTTTCACAATTACATTTGCAAAATGTGTTGTTTTTTTATTTCCATTTATAAATTGCGATCTTAGCTTGAAACAATAATGGAATAAAATTCACCCCATACATTTTTTTAATCGAAACTGGGCTCTTATCTTAAGCGACTGCAAACACATTTCCTTTTTTCACAGTGGAAATAGTCTCTGCAGCACCGATCACTTTTTGAAGCAAAAACAAACAAACAAACAAACAAAAATCATTTTTTATTTGAGGCCTTTCCTGCTGATCTGTTGTCATTAGCATTAGGAGAAAATGTTGCTGCTGATTGTTTGCTAAGGGCGGCGCTTATAAATCTGTTAGAAAGCCTCTTGGAATATCTCCCTCTTCTATATGAAATCACATGCTGTTTGCTAATGGGTGTACAGATGGAAAATCTTCTTTGTGTTGAAACATTTTATGAATGGAGAGGATGGATTAAATTTTTTACAAGCAGGAATGATCGAGTCATAAGCTTAAAGATTGGTGCATCTAAATAATTGTTTATTTAATAAGGGGCAGTGTATAGTATTTTATTTTTGTTAGATTGTGTGTAATGCAGTTTAAATGGAATAAATGTTCATTCAGTTTACTGTTTAGACCTGCATTACCGTAGATTTCTTTTTTCCTTTCATTGTCTATATAGAGCTTCTTGTTCCTTTTATTCCCATTTCACTTGATTTTATTCAGTTATGAAAAACCTGAGTCTGACATTGATGGCGCAGAGAATATCAGTGACTTTAGACCTTTGTCCTCATTGATGTCACAACACCTTGACCCCTGCTCTCCCACAACAGTTTCCCTTTAGGGAAGCATGATTGTCTATGCATGTGCAAGTGTTCATGGGGTTTGTGTATAAACACATTTGTGTTTCCTTAACATTTTCAAGTCCAGTGACCCGGCGGCTATACTCCCTGCCCTTTCGGACCTACATTTGATCCTGATCTTTTGTTGCATGCTGGAATTATGTCTGTGATTAAGCTTAACGACGAGGCCTTAGGTTTACAGAAAGAAGAATTAGTTTGGATCAATTCTTCATAGTTTTCTCTTGTAGTTTTGGTGAATGTAAAATAAGGATGCCATCTTTTGGTTGCAGGGTTTTCTTGTATTGGCGTCTTATAAAGACAGAACGTCGTACGTTTGCAAATATTTTTGGCAAATTATACTTTCTTTTTCTTGTATTGGCATCGACTGATACTTGCATGTAAACCCTTATGCATAGGAACATGCATTGCAAATCCTTCCATTTGCTTTATGTTGTTAGTGCTTTTTGTTTTTTTTATTTTTATTTTGTTAATCTTGCTTTTTGTTAAACTATGCCTTGTAAAATATTAATAAAAAAGAAAAAAACTCAATCTCTAGTGTCTCATAATAAACTAGAATTTTCTTTTTCCTGAAGTTTTGGTAATAAGGGATTGAAAAACAACTAAGATCTTGGCTGCTGCTCCACAGAACAAAACTGGTCCAGATAGGAAGTTTATTGGTCTGGAGGACAGACTGAGGAGGGAAGACTTTGGCATTATGTTAAAATAAAGAATAAAGAATAATCTTAAAGCTTCTTCACATTGTTTCATGTTATGTCAAAGTTTTCTAAACATTTACAAATTTAACTGTGTGCTTTTTTCTTTTTTTTTTTACTCTGCTTCCCCCTAAATAAAATAATAAAATTGATAAACAAAAAAAAAGAAAAAAAAAAGTGAATGAATAAAACTCAGTGTGACAGATAGATTTTAAAGCCCAGCTTATAGCAAATTCCAATTCGAGTCAAGCTGTGTTTGATTTAATCTCATGATAAACCGGCTCGTCTTTGTAAGCCTCAGTTTGTTTGTTTTTGGTGGAACAATTAGCACAACTGTGAACCTACCTGCACTGCAAAACCTGAAGTCTAACCACGTCACTTTTTCTTCAACAACATGGCAACTAATATGATTTTTTTTTTTATATCATCAAAACGACTTATTTCAAGGGCAAAATATGGAATAAACTTATTTTAAGGGGATAAAATCTTCCTTCCATCAGCAGATCATCTTGTTTAACTGCTCAAAATGTGTGTTAATTGTAAGAAATCTTTACTCATTTTAGATCAGTTTTTGTAGTGTGAACATAGAATCCTTTGACAGAAGCTGCAAAAAAGCTACGGCGAACGTTGAGCGATGTGGCGGAACATTTCGACCAAACATCAACCCCATCCTCCGTTCCCATGGTAAAACTAACTGCAGTAGGAGGAAACTTCATCACAGGGAGACAAATGTAGTTTAATCTTTTATGATTAGTTTGTCATTATCCCAGATTGTTAAAATTTATCTAAGAATAAGGAAAGATTTCTTCAAAATTTGTGTATTTTCCCCTAATTATAGCAGATACACAAAATGATCTGCCTGTGAAAATAATTTCCATTTGAATCTGATAATTAGATGTTATACACTTAAAAATGTTAATACAGTTGTTGTTTTCTGGTTTTACACACAAATAATTTTATTGCATTGGGAAATTTTCTTACCTGCTCAAATCCAGAAAAAAATACATTTACTTGAAGAAAGATTGATTTGTATTTATAGTCCTGCTCTGCACTTGCTTATTAATAATCAGACTAATGGGATCTTAGTTTCTTTCAAATAATTTCATGTTTTTTCATATGGTTACTAATACACTGCAGAAAATTAGAAGTTATGTCTTAAAACAAGAAACATTTTCTAACACTTCTAGATGTTTCTGTCTTGGTAAGAACCAGATATTTTGCATTGTGTGAGCCTAACGAAACAGGACTTTATGCACTTTATGCAAGTTATTTATTCAATAAATGCTTAAGGTAAATGTAGGCATTTGTAAAATGTGAAGTAACCTCAGTTGTAACCATTTTAAAAGGTTAAAGTTTAACAAAGGTGGTCAAGTAATGTGCAAAGGTCTAGAAGGCCTCCAGATCCACCGTTTTTGTTCATATAATGAAGAGGCTGTAATCTAGTCACATGTCATAGATTATGTAATTTCATTGAAAAGGTGATTTTTTTTTCCTTCCCCCCTTTATAAGAAAAGCTGTTTACCCCAGAAAAAAATGAAAACTAAACATTCAAGTTCTTGCCTTTCAAACAGACATCAGGAATGTGAGTTTTAATTGACGATTCTCAGTCAGGAAAAGGAACTTTGCATGTGTGACGTTGTTTATAAAAACCGTACTTCCAGTGTGTCAGGGAGCCAGCAGCTGCGGTTCTTTCGCAACTCTTCATGCGTTTATCTGCTAACCTTGAAACACACCATTTGCAGCGGTTGTCCAGGTTGATGGCTGATGAATATTTGTTTAGGGAGCATGAATGTTGACAACAGTTAGACACACGAGAGTGAGAGGGTGAAAATGACTTGCTCTCAGAGGCCTTGACAACCTTTGCCCTCCTGGCTCTCATTTCAGAGCCTGTAATTGCCACTGACCAATGGGCTCCTGGTTGAAACTAGACCCCTCACTGCAGCTATTAACGTCTCTTTTCCAAAAGGATCTTGTTTTGATTCCTGATGCTTTTATAGGTTTTGTCTTTAGGAGACATTCCTGGTCTGCACATACCGTGCACTCCTTTCTGCCTTTATTTTCTTTCTTCCCATCTTGTGGGGCCATTTTACACCCCCCCCTCCTCCTTCCTGCACTGACAAACATGCACACATTGATGATTAGCCTTTGCACACTTGTGTCTGCGTATGTGGGCGTATGTGCATGCCTGCAGAGATGCACGCTAAGGCAAGTGACTGGCCCACCCTCCTTTGGCCCCTCCTGACAGCCAGCTACACTCTATGAACTTGGCCACCCGTCACAGCTGCGTTAAGATTGAAGGATGGGGGGGACGTGTATCCAGCTGGGGTCGGAAGACATGGGTGGGGGCAGGGGGCCAGCCCAGATGCAGATGGTTTAGGTCAAATGGAGATGTTTAAGGATGAAGGGGGAGGGGGATTTAGGAGATCAGGGGCACAATAACTCCAGAGTTGCTCTTTCAACCCCTGGATAAATGCATTCTTTAGCTCTGAGTTTACGTCGGTTTTTATTGCTGGATGTTTGTCTTAAGGTTTGTTGTTCTTCTTTTCCCTCAAACATCTAGACCTGCAGTAAAACTGAATGAATCAAATGAACAATTATAGAAAAAAAAAATAAAGTTCAAAGTTCATTCACAGAAACTGCAATAATAATAAATAAATAATGTCATCCCACAACCTACATTTTCTTTCTTCAGTTTCTTTGTTCATGAAAACAGGATTCCCCGCTTGTTTGTTTGGCGTCTCTTTCCGTTTGTTTGCTGAGCTTTTCTCCTTTTTGTTTTTATGCAGAATGGCAGCTCTGGATGGACAGACGACGCTGACAGTAACAGAGGAAGAGGAGAAGCCTCCAGAGACTTTGCAAAGGTGAGTTTGTTAAGATCCAGTCAGTGTCAGGCCGACAATTGACACGGTTCAATTGAACATGCTGTAGAGACAGCACAACTACAACAAGCTTTTAATCTTCCTGTGATCTCCTGCAGCTGTACGAGCTGGACAACGACCCCAAAAGGAAGGAGTTTTTAGATGATCTCTTCACCTTCATGCAGAAAAGAGGTACGAGCAGCAGCGTAGCTCTGAGAAAGTGGAGGTTCATTAGGATTTGTCTTATAATATGGCCTAAAGAATGATTGCCACCAACTTTCCCAAAGTCCTCTACATTTCAAAAGCTGTGGTTCTTCCTCACCAACTCCAAGACCCTTTAGACCCCCACTGCTGATGCAGCAATGCTTTCATCATACAGACCTGTTGCCAAATAAGGCATCTGGCCTGAGAAGGCCTCCCAAAGTGAATCTCAGTGTGATTATACTGGAGCATACTTTACTCCAGACTGTTGGCAGACTCTGATTACAGATAATGGGCTTTAGATGTGTTTGTGGTTTATATCCTAGCAAAGACGCTTTATTTGGTGAATATATGTGTATCTTGGAAAATGTGTTAATTATCCGTGAACAATTTCACATTTTGTCACGTTATACAATTATATGAAATTGACCAGAAATGAAGCTGCTAAACCATCAAAGAAAAGTCTGAACATTTTAGCCTCGAGGTTTAGAAAGAACCTGGAGATCTGATTGAAAATCCCATTTTTCTCAATTAAGCACAGACTTGATTTAGTCTGACGCATAAAAAAACAAACAGGACAAATACTTTAGTTTGTTTGTTAAAAAAAATATTTATTTATATATGTCTAATTGTGTTGTACATTTTTAAACTTATTCCTTGCAGTCAAAGGGATTGAGGCGTTGGAGGAGGATGGTCCTACTTTACCTATCTACCTACATTGCATATCTCCATTACACTCAAGTGGGACACATTTCCAGTTTTTTCTCAAAAGAAAAAATAATCCACAAATATTATTCCTTGTAGGAGCAGAACATGATTATGAAGTCACATGGGTATTCAACAGTCATAAGCATATATGGTGAGACATTTGCAACATGATACATGTGTCCAAATATACGATTACAATACGATTTATCACGATACATTAAAAGAGATGATGTATTGTGATTTTTATTTATTTATTTATTTTTTGACAATAGCTCTTACAAAACTCTTGTTGTTGCTGCTAAGCAGGTGAATAATAAACTTCAGTCTCTTTTGGTGGAGTACTGACGGTTTCGTCCTGTTAACTCCCTTTTATACATAAATGCTGCCAATACGGCATTAAACAGTAGCTGTAAGTTAGAAACACGTTCAGTGGTCGTCTGGAACACGTCAAATACGTCGATATGAGTTGGAGATAAGTCCTTGATAAGCTACACATAAGTTAAGAACAAATTACTCATAGGTTTTAGATAAGCTAGACACTACCACTTATGAGTAACTTACACTTGATGTATGTCAACGATCACAAAACTTACCATTAACTTATGGCCCTACTACTGGCATACGTCTTGACATACTTGCTGTATGTCAACATTTGCCAGCATGCTTAAGCATGCTCAGAACTTAAACAAAACGAACCTATCCAACGTATGCCAGTGTTTTTGCCAAATTTTTTGTGCATCGCTGGCTACATCGTCATGGTGTGACAGCACCATAAATACAGTACTGCCGGCAGATGGCAATAGTGTACGACAAGGTTTAAATCTGCCGGTCGTTCTTGGTGCAATAACTATTCGGGTTAATTAAGAACTAAGTAAACACTATCAGGAGGCATTCCATATAAACTTTTGTGTTTGTGTGTTTTTTGTTTGCTTGGTTTTTTATAACCTCCTTTCAAGCACTGCCCTAGTCAGTCTCTAATCCTCAAATGCTCCATTAACGAGGACATATGAATTGATATTAGCAACACTATTAACCTGTTAAGCCCAAAGCGTTTTGGAGCCAAATCCTACCTAAAAAAATATACAACAGCATAAATAGCTGTTTATTCTTTCATTTTTGGAGCTTACTGCACTTCTATCTAATCCACACGCTCAATTAATTTGTTAATGAGTAAAGTTGCTTCCTTAAAATGTTACCTTAGAAGTAGGCGAAGTTGTGCCAGATACATTTGGATGTCTTTGTAATGAAACTCTAAAACCTTTAACTTCTAACAGGGCTTCAATGCTGAACCTTTGGAGCACTTTTTACCATGCCACAGTCCAGTTCCTGAAGGTCATGCTAGTTAAGAACAGAATGGTGCAAGGGGAATTGTTTTTATCCTGGACAATCAATAAGGCAGAATTTTCTTTTGTGCTTTGATTTATTTCCGGATCAAAGCAATATTAGAGCAATTCTGCCCTGAAACAATCCATTGCAGCTGCAGGCCTCTAAAAGTCACTATGTGAGGGCAAACCGGACTAAGGGAAGGTGTGAATTCTCTCACTTTTACTGATCCCTGGACTCAACCATCTGTTCGAATGCACCCTAAATGTCTCTGATCTGGTCTTGGGTTCTTGTTTGGACGGTAATGGATTGAGCAGAGCCAGAGACCAAAGGGACCTAGTCTGTCTGGCTCCTTTAAGACTCGCTGTGTCATTCCTTTAACATGTCCCTTAATCTGGTTACTTTTAAACTCGTGTTTAGATTGAAAAAACTATTTTGTATGTTTTAACTGTCAGAAGTCTGAGCCCAATTACATTTGCGGCTTGTGTTACATAAGCCTTAGTGGAGCAGGCTTGCATGGATCACGTTCCTGTGTCATCCTCAACAAGTGTTAGGTAGTGGGAAAGTGCAAGGGTCAACAGTTAGTAGCAAATACTGCAGCCTCTGAAATTTACCCACAGTTTTACCAATTTGTGGGCAAACTTCAGCCATAATTTTTTCAGATATTCTGTCTCAAAGTAATATGTTTGCCTTCTAACCACAAGTAGTTTGTCAGATCTACTTTTATGCCCGATTTTCAACTTCTGTGTGTTTCACAATTTAAAACCTCACAAACAACTTTAATTTGTTGTTTTTTAAAACATGTTATTGGCAAAGTGCAACTATTAGGTGAAAATGAAGAACTTGGAGTGAAAACTTGTATTTTGTGGGGCAGGGTAAACATCAGTAGGCTCTGAAGACAGGAGAGACAAATGGTGAGGTGATTTTTTCCCACCTTCCAAGGGGCCTCTGAGTCTTGAAAGCAAAGCAACAGCGGAAGGAAAAAATACGAGGGATTCCCATTTCCTGCCTCCGCAGTCTGAAAACACGCCTGCATATGTGCGTGTGTGTGTGTTTGTGTGTTAATGGTTGAGGAATTTTAGCAGCTGTCCTAAATCGTGTCGGTAAGGGAGAGGTGCTATCTAGATAAGAGTATAAAACACTTACATGTAAATTCCTTAATCTTCACCTCAATAATTCTCATATTTTTCTGGGAATTCAGTTCTGTTTGTATTTATTAAACATGATCTCAGCCTTAATAGACCTCATGGATATAGTATTTTTTGTTGTTGTTGCAGGAGCAAAAAGCAGCTAATGGCCTGACATGTACATGTAATAAAAGTGCATTAGAGCTGCCCACGTTTGAAGAGTGTATATAACCCGACGATTGATCATTGGATCCATTACAGGTTTCCCTCTTCATTGTGCTCTCTGCAGGGAAAGAAAAAGCCTCAGTCTGAGTTGTCACTATTAACCGCCTTAAAGGTTTTGTTTAAGCTGAGGAGGGATCGTCATGCTTGGATAACCGGCTGCTGTGTCACCAAGCAGGAGGGGATGTGGATAAGAAATGGGACTGCAGTTAGGGGCGGTGTGAGTTAGGCTGCTGGATCTACGGGTGGAGGATGATGATGATGATGATTGGGGAGGGGGATGCTGCCAACTGCCTGTCAGCACTGTCCACTCGAGATGATTAATGGCCAGAGACTGTGATGGACAGAGGGGAAGAGAGAGGCTCCTGTTCATTGAAATCACCAGTTAAGAAAAAGAGGGGTGTATGGGTGTGTGTTTGTGTGTGTCAGGGGGGAGTGTAAATTTTTTTTTTTTCCGCTAGCCAGAAAAAACCCTGGGTGTAACGTCTTATAAAGGCAAAACAGTTGGTAATATTTTGTAAAAAATTGAATTCTTATTTCCTAAGCAAAAAAATATATAATTTGACATTCTTGATTGAAGTGAAGAGTTGAAATATAAAACCGTTTCTTTAAAAGGACTACGTCTCCTCAACACCGACGACTGAAACAGTTGGAAGACGTTGCTGGTTGTGGGAAAACGGAAATGGGGATAAATGGTAACCTGACTCCGGCAGATGGATTTGCTCCGCATATCCATCTGGAAACCTTCCGTTGAAGTAATTTTGGGAAGGGGCGAAAATCCTGGTTAGCTGATTGGCCTATGTTGGTGATAGACGGGCCAAATAAACCAATCAGATCAACGAAGCATATGACGTACTAACAGAGCGACAACGAAGAGGAGCCAATTGATAGATCAAACTCTTGCCGAAACCAGTCGGGAGAAGAGCAAAAACATCTTTTCCTCTGAGAAAAGCCTCCAGAGCAGTGTTTTGCTCTTCTTTCAGTGAAGAAATACTCTGTAATTCCGATAAAACTTGCTCGATAGCCACGCTAACGCTAGTTTCATCGGCTGAAGCCGCCATGTTCTTTAGACTGAACTGTCGCGCTTCTCGTTGGGTCACACCTCAACCCGCCTCAAAGCCAACGCTGATTGGACGTTCGTTTGGTGAACGGCTCCAAATTTTCTTTAACGGAGAGTCTCCAGACTGATTAGCGAGTGAAACCTTGAAAGCTCGCGAGATCAGGATGGTCTCACCAGGCTAGATAAATGGAGCCTAAACACAACAAATTGCGATGGATCCATTCACTTTTCTGCATTTAATCCGTTATAACAGTTTGTTTCACAATTTTTGTCCGTTATCGTTGCATGGAGAGACATTTTGTGAATGGAAATAAAATTTTGTTTTTATATTTTCAAAAATGTTTCGTTAAAATTTTTCTTATTCAGATTAAGTTTTATGGATTTCATTCTTTTCATGTTTTATTTTAGAGACCAGTTTCTCTTTTCTCCATTCCTCACTCCTGGAAAAGCTTTTTTTTATCTCCTCAGCATAACATTTTTAACGCTCAATGTGTGTGTATAAAAAAGAAAAAAAAGAAAATATAAAAAATTTATTTTGCAAAGTTAAAAAACAAAATCTAAGAAAACAGTAAGGTTACTATAGGTATTATATTTTCTGGTAACATTCTTTTCTTCCAAATTTAGATTTTCAAAATATGTCAGGCTTTTTTTTTTTCCACATTTCTATTTAAACGTGTTCTTTGCTTACAATATTCGTATGGAGTGAACAACATTTACTCCACATATTCAGAGTTAGGATGTCAGTCACAGGAAATAAAAACAAAAAACAGTAACTATTAAAGTAAATTTAAGGAACAATGTTGTGGGGGAGGTGGAAGAGATCAATTTCAACTACAGAAAATTTTGCAAAAGCTTCCTTTTACTCTGTAGTTTGCAGAGCTGTTAAATTAGCTCTACTGCAAATGAGCAGGATATAGTAAGACAGCTAATTGCTGATGTTCTAATAAATCCCCTTTGATGCTAATAAATAATGAGTTTGAAAAGTGACAAAGTTCCCTAACGTCAAGTGAACTTAAATGTTCTTTAAAGAATTTTCCAACTTCGAAAAAAAAAAATCTTGAGTCCACATTTAGTGTTTCTGTGGCAGCTGTAATAGGATTTGTAGTGTGGGAACAGTGGCCTCCCAGCAGGACATCAGAGGAAGTTCTCCAACTGTAACCCAGAGACCCAGAGCTCTGTCCACACCAATTACACCATAAATGGGCTCAGGGGGGGGATGCATTATATTACTCCCCTGGTCAGCTTCACACTGGTGCTCGTAACAGGCAGGACCTCTGTACAAACAGCACCCCACAATGGGAACATTCTCTGGCTCTTTGATATGGCCTCATTTTCCTTTTAGTTAACACCCCACAACTTCTGGAAAGTGGCAGCACCTGGTTGGGTTGACAATTAAAACACAAGGTTTTGTATGCGTGTCAGTCCATTTTAAGATGAATTAGTGCTTTTTTGTAGTATCAAAAAGGATTTCTTTTTCTCATTTGTTCGGTTAGGGACATCTACAGGTGCTGGTCATAAAATTAGAATATCATGAAAAAGTAGATTGATTTCAGTAATTCCATTTAAAAAGTGAAACTTGTATATTATATTCATACATTACATACAAACTCATATATTTCAGATGTTTATTTTGTTTAATTTTGATGATTACAAATGACAACAAATGAAAATCTCAAATTCATCATATCAGAAAATTAGAATATTGTGAAAAGGTTCAAAATTGATGGCCCCTGGTGCCACACTCTAATCAGCTAATTAACTCAAACCACCTGCAAAAGCCTTTAAATGGTCTTTCAGTCTAGTTCTATAGGCTACACAATCATGGGGAAGACTGCTGACTTGACAGTTGTCCAAAAGACGACCATCGACACCTTGCACAAGGAGGGCAAGACACAAAAGGTCATCGCTAAAGAGGCTGGCTGTTCACAGAGCTCAGTGTCCAAGCACATTAATAGAGAGGCGAAGGGAAGGAAAAGATGTGGTCGAAAAAAGTGTACAAGCAAGAGAGATAACCGCACCCTGGAGAGGATTGTGAAACAAAACCCATTCAAAAATGTGGGGGAGATTCACAAAGAGTGGACTGCAGCTGGAGTGAGTGCTTCAAGAACCACCACACACAGACGTATGAAAGACATGGGTTTCTGCTGTCGCATTCCTTGTGTCAAGCCACTCTTGAACCACAGACAGCGTCAGAAGCGTCTTGCCTGGGCTAAAGAGAAACAGGACTGGACTGCTGGTGAGTGGTCCAAAGTCATGTTCTCTGATGAAAGTAAATTTTGCATTTCCTTTGGAAATCAAGGTCCCAGAGTCTGGAGGAAAAGAAGAGAGGCACTTCATCCACGTTGCTTGAAGTCCAGTGTAAAGTTTCCACAGTCAGTGATGGTTTGGGGTGCCATGTCATCTGCTGGTGTTGGTCCATTGTGTTTTCTGAGGTCCAGGGTCAACGCAGCCACATACCAGGAAGTTTTAGAGCACTTCATGCTTCCTGCAGCTGACCAACTTTTTGGAGATGCAGATTTCATTTTCCAACAGGACTTGGCACCTGCACACAGTGCCAAAGCTACCAGTACCTGGTTGAAGGACCATGGTATCCCTGTTCTTAATTGGCCAGCAAACTCTCCTGACCTTAACCCCATAGAAAATCTATGGGGTATTGTGAAGAAGAAGATGCAATACACCAGACCCAACAATTCAGAAGAGCTAAAAGCCACTATTAGAGCAACCTGGGCTATCATAACACCTGAGCAGTGCCACAGACTGATCGACTCCATGCCACGCCGCATTGCTGCAGTAATACAGGCCAAAGGAGGCCCAACTAAATACTGAGTGCTGTACATGCTCATACTTTTCATGTTCATACTTTTCAGTTGGCCAACATTTCTATAAATCCTTTGTTTTTATTGGTCTTCAGTAATATTCTAATTTTCTGATATGATGAATTTGAGATTTTCATTTGTTGTCATTTGTAATCATCAAAATTAAACAAAATAAACATCTGAAATATATGAGTTTGTATGTAATGTATGAATATAATATACAAGTTTCACTTTTTAAATGGAATTACTGAAATCAATCTACTTTTTCATGATATTCTAATTTTATGACCAGCACCTGTATTAGATTCAATACTCCCAATCAAAGGTAAGCATGTTTTACTCAGAGTGCAGCCATAAAATCTAATGAGGAACTGACTTTTTTTTCCCCTCTCCTTGCCTTGTGTCTCCAGCCCCTTCCTCTTCGACCCCCTCTAAATTCTGCTTTCCCCTCTGTTTATTGTGCTACAGTTACAACCACTGAAACTTGATAACACCATGGGGGATAGGGGTGGAAGGCCGCACTGCGGCCTGCCTGGTCAGGCTGGAGGGGAGTGACTGGATTAACGCGCCTCCTGTCCTACACAGCATGATTAATGATCTCTAAATAAGCGGGGTCCGTCTTTTTTTGATAGGGCACCTCTGACGGACAGCAGACAAGGGAGAGACCGCAGTGTGTCGTGAATGTGTGAAAGGAGAGAAAACTGAGAATGAGGGATGAAGAGGGCAGAGACAGCTGTAGGAGACGAGGGGCAGACGGGGTACCAGGGGTTAAAGGAGACATCAGCCAGCCTGAGCAGTAACAAGGCCACAGGCTTTCATTTCCCTTTCAGAGCACTTTGTCAGGGAGCTTTAGCAGCCTGAGCTCAACAGCCTGAAATAAAACCATGTAGAAAGAGCAGAAGTTGGAGCATGAGGGTCCTGCTTTTGGGACAGGGTGGTAGCCTTAATGATACACAGACGCCAACCACTACTTTAATCTTCGCTCTGGGGAAAACTCCAAAAGAAGAGGCAAAACTCCCCTCCTCAGCATTGGCGATCAAACATTTTGCGGCTTCCATCTTGATATATCTGGGTGCTGACATTATCTTTAACTCTGCGGCGCTCCACCCAGCGGTTGGCAAATTACAGCCTAGTCTTTGTGGAGCTTACATCTGCAGGGTGACGCTCTTCCTACAAAACAAAAGGAAATAGGAGTTATCCTGATGGTTTTGGGTTGAATGGAAATGAAAGACTTTATTTTCTGTCTTCATGTCCCTTCCTCTGTTTCCCAGCCCCCAATCCACTGCACCTCCTTGCTATTTCCTATTTGTGCAGACATTTCCACAGGCACAGATTGCCTCACTGCTGTTTATCTTTAATTAGGACCATAATGTACAGGGATTTGAGAGCTTAAGCTGCGGAGCTAAAAGATTCCTAATCGCCAAGCACATACAGTAAGATAGTGGGCAGAAAACAGGACAGCGACCAGTTCATCCATAAATCCACCCCCATAGTTCATGTAGGTTTCCTCTTTTGTATTTATGGTATATAAAGATGGAAGGAACTGCATTTTTTCCCAGAATGCCTCCTCTGATCAACAGATTTCCAAACTTGTGCAATCTCTGCATGTCCTGCTTCTCCATCTGTGTCCTGTGTGTGCTCTTAAAGCGATGTTTCCTGCCCTCCACACCCTTGTGATGGATTGTATGAAATGCATTACAGCCCACAAAGGAGCCCTACACCAATACAATAGCCCTGAGCTCACTTCCAGTGCGGGCACTGCAGTGACGTTCCTTAAGCCACACAGAACCTGAGATCTAAGTGCAAAGGAGCCTAATGGAAAACGATGGCCGGGTGGATGAGAAGCACAGATGCTTCCATCTTGACCTGTGAAATTTATGTTAAGTTGTTATTTTTTAAACTTGTTTGTTAGTTTAGTATGATTGCTAGTACCGATTCTGTAAAATAAGATGTAACTATAATGGTGGATTTCTATTATGCTAGTTTCTCTGCTTTAAATGGCTCGGTTAAATGCACCAAATGATAAATGCATAACGCCGTATCCAAATGCCAAAAGTAATTTGCATTGATGGGAATAAAAATTTCCCAGATGGCTGTGTAAACCCCCCACACACCATCCCTCCTTTGTTTAAATATATTTGTCTTTCTCCTCAGCGTACAGCTGCAGATGTCTCTCTCTTATTGATCACTGCTGCAAATAAAGCTGATGGCTTTATTTGTCAATCTGGGTGGTTATTGACTGAAGCAGTTAGCTGTTTTATGAAGCTTGCTGTAAAGGACTGACACGTCTCTCTCCTGCGTCGCTTTTTAAAGCTGAAATAATCAGGCTGACCTGGAAACTGCCACCAGTGTTACGTCCTCACGGTGTTTTTAGTTGTTTGGCTTCATATTTATTCTTTAGGACTTTCTTTTAAAAGCAGCTACTGACAGGTTTCCTCCCATGGTAATATGTTGTCATGCTGCTGTCATGTAAGCATTCTCCACATTTTTAGCTCCTTCATCAAAGACGTCAATTTGCAGGGGGAGGCTAAAGGGCTATTTTTCTCCTGATTTTTGTAAATGCATATAAATATAGAGCAGAGGTCATCTTTTATGCTTCTGAGGTATTTATTCAGGTATTTACAAAAATGTAGACATAACTATATGAACAAAAAACACTGTGTTTTCTTGCATGGGTGTTTTTCCTTTTGTTTATTCATTTTCAAATGTCTTACCTGCACAATACTTCTACATCTGTGATGTAATTATGTTACTTTGATACTACTTTGGTTAAAGAAAGAGATATAATCAAAGATTTTATGTCTGCTGATTTTTAAAGTAATTTAATCAAAGTTACCCGAAACAAATAATATAAATAATTAGTTTCATTCCAACAACAAGGTTTCTTGAGTAGTTTTTTTTTTATGTTGCATTAAATAAATACATTGCATTATGCAGATGTGCAGATGACTTCAAAGGCTGCATGTATATCAAGTTCGGTGTTGAGAAACTCGACTAACCTTCAGAGCCACGACCTCAACCTTATAGAACACCTCTGGGATGAATTAGAGCGGATGTTACAATCCTGGTTTTCTCATCTAATAAGAACAAACCTCAACGCCTCATGGAAAAGGTTCATGAAAAGTTGAAGGTTCTGGAAACATTGTTCCATCAACAATTTGGACTCTATAGATTCAAATGCTGTCATCAAGGTTCATGTACGTATAAAAACAGACCGACTGAAGCTGTGTTGCTTGGAGGAGCAGCATATATTCTCTGCTGTGCTCAGAGGGTCAAGATTTGATGGTAGAAAAATGGAAGAAATTATGCAAAACCTTTGTAACATGATATAAGAAGACATGTTGGCGATGAATGCGGTAGATGGGGAGGACTTGATGAGTTAATCCACTTCATGGAGACAAGTTTTTAACATTCCTCGGAAGGCCACCAGAACCAGAACCACCTGTTTGAAAGCGAAAGCGTCTCCCAGCACTGATGGTTGGATTTCACTAAAAACAGAAATGTATATCACAGTTATTATCTACTTCATTGAAACAAAGTGGAAAATAGTCTTACAGAAGAACTATAACAGAGCAACATACACTGTCTGCTAATGACAGTTTTACATCTCTGTTTCATCGGAATTGTAAGCTTTCATCTTATAAAAATGTCTAATTGTGGAAACTTTTTAATGGTTTATTTAGTCAGTCTTTAATGCAACTGGCACAATAAAGTGTTAAAATATGAAATGTATTTTTTCTTTAAATTATTTAGCATTTTATGTTATGAAAAGTTTTTACCTTGATTAAAAAATGTATGTTTTTTTCCCTGAGTTTTAGAGTTTATATAGATGGCAATTATGACGATAAATAAAGTTGACAGGGTCTCCGCAGGTCATTAAAAATCATTAAAAGTCATTAAATTATCATTATTTTTAAATGAAGGCCTTAATTTGCATAAAAATTCATTAAATTGGATTATCATGGAATTTAAAATGATTTATAAAAAAAAATGTTTAGCCGTATGTTCGGAAAAGAAGCCCCAGGTAGAGAAAAGCTAGAAAATGGGGAAAATTAAAGTTTCAAGAAAAGTGGCTGGAAAATGAGGAATTCGGGACATAGCTGCAGCCTGTCGAAGGTAAAGATGAAGGATTTTGCCGTGTTTTATATATATGAGACTCATGGATACTTGTTGATGACATTACAATTATTTCTAAGAGCATTAAATTAGTTATCATCTTGTATAAACCCTGGTTGAAAATCCCAAATGATGAACCAATTGTTTGGAGCTTTAGCTGCTCCAGTTCTAAATCTCAATCAATCAGAGTCTCATCTTTAGATCTATTCTAAGACGATACCAGAAACACACTTGTTCCTTATGTAACATAATAGGGTAAAAAACCAAAGATATCATTAAAGCTGTGAGGAAGAGAAACTTGGACCTTCGGTATCGGACTGTCCAACATTATTTTAAAAGTCTGCAGCTCTAATAAACACCAAAAGAATGTCTCCCAACTCCCACACTGTTAAGGATAGAGGTTGGTTCTCCATGCCAGAGATTAAAGTGTTTTAGTGAGAAATTTATACATCAAGTATAGAAACAAAAGCGAAACATCCTTTGAGGATTCTGACCAAAAATAGAGACATAATCGTGTAAATCCAGATTACAGTTGGCAAATTTCCTACAGAGACAAACTCCCTAACTTTCATTCTAAACATGTCTTGACGTCTAGTCAAATTAGAAGTGAGATATTTTACCCTCATGACCTTGGTTATCATTTGCTAGAGGCTAGTACACCCCACAAAATATATGCCATCAAAAAGAGAGCCGCCATCATTTGGGAATATTTCAAGACATCACCTTCAAGATAAAGCAACATTGCCTACACTAAAAGAACGATCTACAAATAAGTCAACATTTCTTAAATTAAGTGCATTTATCTTTAATTTGAGTAGGTAAATGAGAATTTAGTATTTTCACTCCTAAAATTAGATATTAAGATAAAGTGTACTTGAAATAAGACAATGCAATTGTCTTTTCTTATTTTAAGTGTAAATTCTCTTGTTCCATTGGCAAAATGTTTCTTTTACCTCCTCAATCCAAGAATATATGCACTTATTTTAGGAAAAAATGACTTATTTAGTTTTAGTTTTTTTCAGTGTAAAGCTTGACCCCGGTATTGGCTTGATTTTTCAGGTCAGTGTTCTGTGGGCTGCTATTCTAAAAGATTTGCCTATATAACTTACTAGGGTCAGATCTATTGTTCAATGAGTCACGTGAGCCAGAGCACCAAGTAAAACCAGTCTGAGCTCCACTTAGACACCAGAGCTAACTCAGCTAAAACGTGTTAAGTAACAAAATAGATAAAATTCTTACCTGATGGGAAAAATGTCTGTTTCTTTGATTTTTACTCTTTACCAGGAAGTCCATAAATATTCAATCTGCTAGTCCACAGTGGTCTGTTAGCAGATTCCAAAAAAAAAAAGGACAATGTTTAGTTTTAAAAGGATAGGGTGTTGCCAGTGGCCTTCAGGGGTTGTAAACCTTGGGGGTTAATGGTGTAGCACCACTAGTGGCTTAAAGTTGCAAAGTGTTGCTTTAAATGGTTGGCACAGATGCGTCTTCAAAATGGACCAATAAAGGAAACCCTACCTACAAACTGATTATAGAAGGGTCTTGGGAATATAAATAGTAATGTTTTAGATTGGTTATCACTAAGCCCTGCTCTCATCTCTATGTTCTTTTCTCTGTTCATTGTTTTCGTTATCATGATTTAGACTTAAGCAATGGGAGTTCATGATGCATTGATGCACTTTATAAAGGAAAGATGCGGCTTTTGTATCAGAGTCAATTCCACATTCTCTCCATCTGGTGTTTTTGTAAAAGTTGTTTGGAATTGGTAAATTTTTTTGTGTCTACATGTTTTCTTAAGCAATGGTTCGCTCCTTATTTGAACTTAAAGTGTTCTCTAAGCATGACTGTAGCTGTGATTTTCATAAACCAATCAGGAGCAGACCTACAGGCTATAAAGGGTGATACAACCAATGATGACTTTACTCTATTGTGTTAAATAAGCACTTCCCTAATAGAAGAGATAGACTTTAGCCATAAAACTCTTAGAACTGAGCCTCTTCTTAAAGGAATAGTACACCCAAAACATGATTAGCCTTCATTTTCTACTCACCCCCATGCTGAACAACACTCTGGAGTACTTTTTTGATATCTCAAATGCATCTGGAGATCTGGGAGGCTTCTTGCTGTCTGCTGACATTCAAATAATGGAGGTCTATGGCGCCAGAGGCAGAAAGGTCGACAAACGTCCACAAAAAACGTGTCAATATTCCTCCATACTGCTCGTCCAATGTATTCCAAGTGTCCTGAGTGGGTAGCGTCCAGAATTTACTCGAAACGAAGTCATTTAGAATGTTTTTAGAGCATAAACAGTAGTGTATAGGATTTCCTGAAAGCGCGCGCCTGCGAGTTCACGAGTCTACGGAAACCGCGGCAGACCAAACCAGATGAAAGTGCGCATTCAGCTCGGCAAAGAACTCATGCTCTTCCTCAACACTGAAGTCCTCAGACATTTTTCTTTCGTTGTTTCTTTCTTTGCACAGGTAAACAGCACATTTCTTCTTCTACGCTTGCATTATCGGCAGAGCAGACGCTGAATGCGCACTTTCATCTGGTTTGGTCTGCCGCAGTTTCCGTAGGCTCGTGAACTCGCTTTTAGGAAATCCTATACACTACTGTTTATGCTCTAAAAATATTCTAAATGACTTCGTTTCGAGTAAATTCTGGACGCTACCCACTCAGGACACTTGGAATACATTGGACGAGCAGTATGGAGGAATATTGACACGTTTTTTGTGGACGTTTATGGACCTTTCTGCCTCGGGCGCCATAGACCTCCATTATTTGAATGTCAGCAGACAGCAAGAAGCCTCCCAGATCTCCAGATGCATTTGAGATATCAAAAAAGTACTCCAGAGTGTTGTTCAGCATGGGGGTGAGTAGAAAATGAAGGCTAATCATGTTTTGGGTGTACTATTCCTTTAACATTCAGCCATTTTAAACATTTAATAAATGTTGGTCTGAATATGTTGTAATATTCCTATAAATGTAGGAAATGCCTTTTGTGATGTGTAAAATTCCATTATTCCTTGAACAAAAAAAATCTATATCCATTATATTTTTTTTATATGTGCGATGCATGCTGGGTTGTTGACATGATGAGGTCCCTACCGCACTTGAATCTGTAGTGTAAACACAGGAAAGCCAAGTAAGGCTGTAAACATGGAAACATTACCAGAGGTTTTTTTAAAATAATATTCTGTTTGACAGGTGTATATTGACAGGTGTATATTAGAGAATGCTACACTGCGTCGCTGCCTCGTGGTTTCCCTGAGCTGTTACAGATACTGAACAGGTTTAACGTTACTCTTTGCCGCTTTGTCTGGACATAGCTAGCTAGTGCTACAGGACATAGAACACATCATTTAGTCAGAATGCATGCAACACGGCATCTATTCAACAATTGATATGCATTAAAAAAAGATAAATTGCAAATAAAGTCTGTTGTTACAAGTGATCCGTAGATCAGTTTTTGAGGCTAAATAACGAGATCCCTGCATAAAATATCATATGACCGTTCATTACATTTATTTTTGATCAGAGGAATATATTTGTAACAATTTTACAAGTTGTCCTGAAGAACATATAATCCTATTAGGAGTTAAAAACATGTAATCTATGAACTGCGTGCCTCCTGCATGACTAATCAAACAGGTTTTAGTGGTTACTATGAATTTCTATAGAATTTCTCTATAGTACTTTGAAAGGTAACACACCTACAGAGATGGGAAGTAACGAAGTACAAATACTTCGTTACTGTACTCAAGTAGATTTTTCTGATATTTTTACTTTACTTTACTGCTTATTTGTATGGCGACTTTTTACTTCTACTCCTTACATTTTTACACAAATATCTGTACTTTCTACTCCTTACATTTAAAAAATTGGCTCGTTACTTTAGTTTTGAATCATTTCAATGGAGTTACCGTTATTATTTTTCACGTCATCAATACCAAATTCAATCTAATTGGATGGGAATCTACGTTGCATTTGACGCACCACTACAAGATGAATCGACAGATTCGGCGGTATTCATGGGCGGCAAATCATTGCAGCTTGGTGGCGGTGGCGTTAGCATAGTAGCATGGACGACGAGATGATTGAAAATGAACACAACGGAGATCTAGTCCTATTGGCAGACATCCATTTAAAATGTAGGCAACGGCATGAAAAAAGTGCTTTCTACTTTTACTTTTGTACTTTAAGTGAATTTACAAGCCTGTACTTTGTTACTTTTACTTGAGTAAAGAAGTTTAATCAGTACTTCCACTTTTACCAGAGTATTTTTTAACACAAGTATCTGTACTTTTACTCAAGTACGGAAAGTGAGTACTTTTGCCATATCTGCACACCTATCCCAAAGGGCTGTTTTATTTTTTATTGTTTTAGTAGAGTTTAATTACACAAAAAGCTTTCAGAAGTTTGGGAAGTTGCAGTCGTACATTTGTATCAGCATTTGATTTAAATTCACCAAACTGACCTTCAGTAATGCAAACATTATATGTTAATCCAACTGTGCAATAGAAGAAGTTGCAGGTTCACTCGGACTGGAAAAACTAACATACATTGCCACGGGCAAACAACATGACTTTGAAAAATCTATGGGAGATGTATACGAGGATCATAGGGAATGAAGGTGGGGCTTATTGATGGGTGTCTTGACTACAGTTTCTATTTATATACTGCCTTGTTATTTTGCTCTGCCTTAATCTAAAGGGTTTTGTATATTTTTGGAACTAAACAAATGCATGTTTGAATGGTGAATGGATGAGTGAATGTGTGTATAAGTACATGTTAAAAGGTTAAGTTTGTTGTCTGTAAGTTTGTTGTGTCAAAAAAGAAAAAAAAAACTATATTATTTAAGTCAACTGTAGAAAATAAATAAAATAATGGG
Source organism: Cyprinodon tularosa (assembly GCF_016077235.1). Classification (NCBI taxonomy): domain Eukaryota; kingdom Metazoa; phylum Chordata; class Actinopteri; order Cyprinodontiformes; family Cyprinodontidae; genus Cyprinodon; species Cyprinodon tularosa. The sequence continues at coordinate 814,565 of NW_024039319.1, forward strand.
GAGGAAAAATATATGGACAACGTATGTCTTTCTAGATTCCCTTCCACCGCTAATTTGCAGCACTTCCGAATTTTAGCAGCATTTATTTACAGCATTTCTTCAGACTTAATGCAGAATCAATCTTCAGAGATCCTCTGTCTGATTAAAAGACTAAGCAACTTGTTTGCGTGGCTGCTTGTGTCTGATTACACCTCGTCCATCCTTCAATATCTCCATCCATTCATCCGTCCCTCATTTGTCTCCACATCCTCTGCTGTTGATTGGGGTCTTGTCAGTTGATCTGCTGGGTCTCAGCGGACCGAGGGGACTTGGGTTACAGTTGGAGAGGCCATCTCACTTTTCGTGCCATCCAACCTTTTCAGTCCCCCTCCCCCTCTATTCTACCAGGTGACTCTTCTTTATGACCAACAGCAAAGGAGTCATATTTCTCTCTTTTTTTTTTTTTGTTCTTCTTTTGTGACTTTCCACACCATTTTAAATTACTTGGAAAAGTTGTCACTGCTCAAAGCATTAAAAATGGGAAACAAATCTATCCTCTTTATGGGTAAGAACGATTTACTGCCACATTGCAGTAGAAAAGCTTCTGTTCATGCAGTTTAAGTTGCTAATGGTGTCATTGTGTGCAGCTGACAGGCTTCCCAAAGATCTGACTAGACATGGTGAGATTTGCAGCAGCTGACCTTTGTTTGGAGGATCGCCATTTTTTCTTTGCTTTACACGCCACAGGACAGCTCTTTTATTTACTGACTGCAGGCTTCCTGTAATAACTCCTAGAAAGAAACTCACTGACTCATCAGTCAGTTGAACAATTCACTCTTATATTCTAAGCCAACGGCAATTTTAGGATTAATGTCAGCTCATTGTCTAAACTCAAGTAGTGTTTTCCAATTTGCGCTTGAGAAGTTGTTTTAATATCGGAACAGAGCACCTTTTTTTGTTATTTTTAAGGTATTATTGAATTTATTCATTGCTTATATAACCGTAGTCATCCGGAACATATTTAATGTGATATTATTGTTTAAAGATTCTTTATAGCTTAGCTTTATAGCTCACAGGTAACCATGTTTTTCCATTACACGTTGTTCCCACCTTTCTTTTTTAGCTTTAGCTTATTTATAAATACATGTAGATATATACATCCACCAGCCATTATGGATGACATATGCAACTTTTTTTTAGATTTAGTTTGTCTTCAAATTTAGACTGGTGTAACATTTGTAATCATCGTTTTATTTTTATCGTGTAAATGGAGAAAGACCTTCAAGACTGCCTCAAAATATCGTCAGCACACTTTGGAGAGAAGTCAGAAATGTCTCTTGATCAAGTTTTATTTACAGCATTTAGAAATAACCTTATATGCCTATACCCTGATAAAGAGACAACTGTTGAATATTATAAAATAAAGCTATATAGTCCAAGACTCTCTCCTAATAGGGTCATTATTGTCCCTTTTTTAGCCTAAATAGAAGTTCAGCACCGAGCGCCGTGAGCTAACATAAACACACATGGCGCCATTTACCGGCAGTACTGCTGAACTGCCAGATGGTGGCTTTCTACCAAATAAGTACAGGCAAAGCTGATTGTGCTGTAATGCCTGCTGGAAAAAGGACCGGTTCACATGGTCAAAGACCACCGTACAAAGTATAGTTATAATAATTTGCAGGGGGAATTTTTACCTCACAAACTACAAACATGGCTGATAAATTAAGGATTAACACACACACACATTCAAGGTAATTATCATGAATAAGATGTGGTCCCTAGGGAATACTAATCCAGTCAGAATAGGGTTTAAAGCATAGCTAACAGCAGTAGCATTATTAGCATGTCTTCACATTTCTATCAACTTTAATGCTTCCTGGGCTTTCGACAGTCAAACTGTTTTCCAAGGGAAAACACCTCCATTTTTTTCACTCTTATAATCAAACATTTTCTTTGCCCTTTTTACACTTGATCTTAGTCTTTTCTCTTTTTTTTTTTTAAATCTTTTTCATCTTTTTTTTCTTTAATCTTTTTTATGTACTGATATATATATATATATATATATATATATATATATATATATATATATATATATGTGTATATATATATATATATATATGTGTATATATATATATATATATGTGTATATATATATATATATATATGTGTATATATATATATATATATATGTGTATATATATATATATATATGTGTATATATATATATATATGTGTATATATATATATATATGTGTATATATATATATATATATATGTGTATATATGTATATATGTGTATATATGTATATATGTATATGTATATAAAACTGTAACTAGAACGTGTAACAAAAGCAATTTCCCTCTGGGATTATTAAAGTAATTCTGATTCTGATGAAACCATGCTAGGAGTTCCACACCGACTCGTCTACCTGTTGAGCAATTTTACGCATGCACAGTGACATAATCCTGGTCACAGGATGCTGTTGTGGTAGATATACACAGAAAGGCTATATTTACCAACAAATTCTAGAAAATAAATGATGCATATAGACAAAAATGATTAAAGTGTCATAAAAATGTAGGATGTAACCGGTTACTGGCTTAGAAATAACAAATAAATTAAAAGGTGTAGCATTAGACTTGCAGTTTCTGAGCTCTCCCGGTTAAGACCAAGACTGGTTTGGGTATATACAGCGAATTTTTGGTTTGATTAATGTGTCTTTCCAGATGAAGGGACTGAAAATCTGAATATATTCTAAACTTTCTCCCAGAGTGGATAAAACCACAGCTGTCACCGCAGTTCATCCGGTTTGACACCCCTATAAAATGCCTTGTTTGCATGTGAGCCTATTTAGCCCTCAGCACCCTTCAGACACATGCACCAACATGACCAACAGTCATAGCGGACTTCAGAGTCACGATTCTGTTGTAGAATCAGTTTCATGACTAAGAACAGTGATGAATTGTTAACATCAATGGATTTTACTCCTCTTTTCTCTCTTCAGCGTTTAGTAGCCTAGCACTGAAAATGAGAACATTTATCACTTGGGTTAGAATTAAGGAAGGGTAAATTAAGGGGAATACAGCTCGTCTGTAAACCCCATAGAAATTTATTTGAATAAAAAACACGGTTTACTAAACTAAGGTTGATGGCTTTAGATACTCTTAGTTTTTGTTTTAGACGTTTTTACTCTGCAAGTGATGAAAATGGAAACCAAGGTTCGTTTTCAAATAAACTCACCCCTGAATATAAAGCACTATGTTACCTATGCCGTCACAGAATAAGCAGTTACAAAATACAGCTTAAATAAATTGTGCTGCTTATAACTTCTGATGTCTGTAACAACAATGCCTGAACAATTTGAATTGTTTATGAAGTCATCTGAAAATGCGGCGCACAACTCGCAGCATAAATCACCGGTATCTCATTTGCCCACAGAGATTGAATATTTTCCCCGTGACTAATGAACATGAGCATGTTTATTAACTGTTAATATGGATTTTGAGATCAATCCTGTTTTTTCTATAGTACAGAGTTGAGCTCTGTCTCACACAGACATTATAAATCACTTATTAAATCATCTTCCAAACATTGCTGGGTAAAAGTCTTGTCTTAAAGTAAAAACAAAAAACAAAAAAAACCCTTTGTGTGCTCTTCCATACTTCATATTATTCATTTTAAGTCATTTTTCACTGCTGAATCAGCTTAATCTAATAAACCAACACATAAAGCAAATGCAGATCATTAAGATCCTCAGTGTCAGCCATGGAGAATGGAGCAGTCCTAAGTGGAATCTGAGAGCTTCTGACATTCTTATATTAACATGCATGCTGTTCTAATTTAGGAAATTAGATTTACATCTTGCAGCTTTATTCCCAATAAGTCAAATTATATTTTGCAGCCTTTTTATTTGTAAAATTCTGTTTCTTGTTGTTATTGTTTGCAGGCTGCAGAGGCTGATGTTTTTACATTTGCCACAGTAAACTGTGTTTGAGGAGATGCAAGCATTGATCCGTTTACACATACATTTTTTTTTGTCTTTTTTGGTGAATTGAGCTTCCATCATTATTCTTTGTTCCCTAAATCCCAACATAGTTTTAGCCTTATTGACTAAACACTTTTTTGTGTCATTTCATCGTTTCTGGACAAAATGAAAACAGTACAGGAGTATGATGGTGCCTGTGTACAAAGGGTTTTTTTTGTCTATCTTTGTAAAGTTAAATCTTTGTAAGTTGAGGGTTACTGCACCCCAAGGGGATGGGTTAAATGCAGAGGTAAATATCTCCAATGTGAGATCAATAAGAGTTCAACTAGTATTATTATTATTAAGTAATCTTGCATCTTGATTCTATACATAAACGCAGAGCTACCTCATTATATCTTAACCTTTGCATCTCTTACCAATGTATGCATGGGGCTGTAACATTTCTCAGGTCGTTAAACCTGTTAGACCTGCTTAAAAGCACATAAAAGGTCATAAGGTAAGAGAATAGCTTTTTTTTTTTTTTTAAGACTTCTTATCTCGGTGTGATTCTTATACAACCATCGACATAGCTTTCTTATTTTTCCCTCTCTCCTTTGTCTTAATAGCTGTTAGTGAAGATTTGTTCTCTTAGATATTGACCAACAGACGCCCCCTATCACATAAAGCCAGGTCTGTGAAGATTATTGACTGGCTTTTATTGAAAGATTTTCACAGAGGTCCGTCCCTCACCTTCCTCTGTGTTGAAATGGGTGTGTTACCCAGCTGTAGCTTTAGCTGTAGCTTTAGCTTCATGCTCGGAATAGCAATGTATCTATACAGTGTTGCGTTACATTTAACTTCCCTTATGTGGAGGGCTGGATATCTACACTTGATATGAATTGGGTTGTCATGTAAGTGGTGGCTCTGCCTGCACTAAAGATAGCAAATTCCATGCACTCAATCCTTTTTTTTACCTTTTATGTCCACGGCTGCACATTAAAAATAAAACAAATATGCCCCCCCCACCGCCGGCCTGCAGCGGGGTCCTAACAATATACTGGCCCAGCGTACGACATATAAACTTAACAGCCGAGGTCTGCCTTCATAAAGTAAACTCCCAGCATGTGGATCCCAGACTCTGGTTTCTCCTTTCGGCGTCGCTCTCTGCTCAGTGTTAAAGGATTTGGGGTGTTGTTACTGGAAATACCAGTGGTTCCACCCAAATGTAATACAGTGTACATGTTAACATTGAGGAATACATCATTATGAATTTACTTTGGTGGACTGTAGGGCTGAAATTATTTACCAGGTTAATCAATTATTGGGTTAAATGTAAACTAATTTGGTAATTCAGTCTTTAAAGTTATGGTACACAGACTCAAATACACATAATTTAGTGAAAGAATAACCTACCTACAGCAGAAATTAAGACACAACTCTGACGATATGAGCTATCCATTTTAATTATTCTACAAAAAACACATATAATATTCCCAATAAAGACTAAATTGTTTCTTTATGATATAAATATTATGTAAAATATTATTATCATTGCTTATATATGCGTAACAGGGATGGAACGGTTTATGAAAACCGTCAGAACCGTTCAGTTCGACTGTCTCGGTTCGGTTCGTGTGTGTTGCGTTCAGTTTATGCGCTGCTCCTTTTTCTCATAGGCGAAGTGTTTACACTCCAGAGCAGAAGGTGGCGGTACTGCGACCAAAGCCAACCACCAGTAGTAAACAAGAAGAAGAAGAAGAAGCGAAGCAGCTTAGGTTTATAAATTAAATCACAATAAGATTTATGTTACAGTTTTGTTTTGAGGAGGCTTTGAAAGATCCTCTCATATTCATATCAATATCCACTCTGAACAATAATAGAGAAAGCAGATTGCATCCGTCACAGAGTGCACTATCAGTTTCTCATACAACTGTTTGTCCTCTCTACCATCTTTTTGGCTTAGAGACAAGTTTGAACTGATTTGTTTTAATCATCTGAAAGCCCAGGAGAGGTTCTTTAGGTCAAGTTTAGGGTGTGCTGAGGGTTTGGCTTGTGAATACAAAGATTGTACGCTCATAGAAGTCATTTTGAAGTCATAACGTGTTGACAAAAGTATAAAGTTGTTTTTTTCTAATATGTGAGGAAACGGTTATCTGTTTATAGGTAAAGGTATTCACTTGCTGTTCAATAGGGATGGAACGGTTTATGAAAACCGTCAGAATCGTTCGATTCGACTGTCTCTGTTCGGTTCGCGTGTGTTTCGTTCGGTTCATGCGCTGCTCCTTTTTCTCATAGGCGAAGCGTTTACACTCCAGAGCAGAAGGTGGCGGTAATGAGACCAAAGCCAACCACCAGTAGTAAAACAAGAAGAAGCGAAGCAGCTTAGCCGGGTGTAGCAGAAAAAAATCAGTTGTTGTGGAGAATTGTGTGGGTATGGCGAGTGGGAAAGAACAGGAGTTGGAAGACGCGCCAGCAGCACTTTATAGGTCTGCTGTATGGGACCACTTTGCATTTAGAGTGACCTACGATGACGGCGGGAAGAAAGCTGTGGATAAAAGTGCAACAGTGTGCGAGCATTGTGCAACACGTTTTGTTTATGCTAACAGCAACACGACCAACATGTCAGGCTAACAATCAACATATACCGAACCGAACCGAAAACTGTGACCACGAAACCGTGAACCAAATCGAAACAAGGATTTTGTGACCCGTTCCACCCCTATGGTAATATATATATTAATAATATTTGGCCATTTGCAATTTATTTGAAATGTTTAATTTAGTGGATATTTTTTATAATTCAATTGTTGTTTATCTAGAAAACAACAAATAAACAAACTCAGATAAACATTTTCTGCTACTGAAATAAAAAAAAGATTTTATCAAGTTAATTACAGGGTCAGTAAATAATTAATAGCAATTCATCACATTTTAATGAAAAACCACATATTGACAAAATAAACCACCTTTTTAAATAAGAAGGGGGGGCGCTGACTGGACTGCGCTATTTTATCCCACAACGCAAGAGGGACAATCGGGAACAAGCAAGGGGTCTACATACGGCCGAGACGGTGAGGAAGTGGGGGTAAGTTTGTCAGACAGCGGAGGGACATGAAGGCAAAAAAAAACCCGGCCCCAGCGCTCTCCCACACCTGGCTCTTCTAGCTGGTCCATCTTCATGAGTCGTTTTCCACAATGGTGGTCATGGGCGACAGTGGCGTCGGATGTAGGAGTTTGCCCTGAAATTGAAGGATTGACGGTGCAAGCCCTGGCTCCGACTTTCATTATCGTTGTGTCCTTGGGCAAGACTCTTCACCTGCATTGTCTACTGATGGTGGTCAGAGGGCCCGATGGCGCCAGTGTATGGCAGCCCCGCTTCTGTCAGTGAGCCCCAGGGCAGCTGTGGCTACAATGTAGCTTGCCACCATCAGTGTGTGAGTGTGTGCGTGAATGGGTGAATGAATGTAGTGTAAAGTGCTTTGGTCAAGTCTTCTTGACCAAAAAAACTTGAAAAAAGGCACTATACAAGTACAGGCCATTTACCATACAAACAAAAAAAGCCGGTAAGGTAGCAAACAGGAAATACGGATAGTGTAGAGCGGAGGAAGATCTGACCAATCAGAGGCCTCCTGTCAGCGGTCATCTACAATTTTGGAGAGGTGCAGCAGTGTGTCTGTGGAAGGGGCAGGGGCATCTTTGCGTTCACTGCGACACACACGCAGACGACCTGGTTTCTGAGTATAAATCAGCCTTTACAAACACACTAGCTGTCTCTGTTGGGGGGACAGACTAATTGCTGGACTGCACTGCCCTGTTTCTAACAAAATGGCGAGATAAACTGTACTGCTATATTAAATAAACTTATCAGTTTAAAAAGTCTGCAAGCCTTGTGTCCATTTTGGAGCCTTCATAAACTATCTCCGCCTGGTAAAAGCTGTGTCGATGGAAACTCTGGTTTTCTCCCTGATTTTACTTCAGTTGCTTTTCTTGGTTTGTTTCTCTTGCCTCTCATTGGGCAGAGAGTACCAGCGGTCCTCCATTGCACCAAAAACTGGAGGGTAGAATGATCTTCCTTTTTGCTCCTTTTAGACTTCTCTACCACCAACATCAGGTTTTCGGATGCAAGTATAACACGTAGTTTGTCCCCTTTCAGGTACTATGATTTAAAAAGTGGCGATGCAACATGGCATCTGTCATTGGCTGCCCCACCCCTCCATTTTTTATAAACTAATTCTAACCTATGAGAGCAAATTATAAGAGCAATACTTTTTTTGGCAATAAAAAGCCACATTTCTTACACTCTGTTTATTTTATAAACCAATTGAAGGTCTCTTTTTTCCAACAATGATTATAAATGCCCTTTGAGAGTATATTGGTAAGTACAGACTTGAACCACAGCTGTGAAATGGGTGGTTGTTTAAGGCTTCAGATGATTATTCCTAGAGGCTGATTTGAATGGAGAAAATATCACAAACTGCAACCATTTCTGTTTCTCATTTAAATGAAAGTTCATGCTTTTATGATGCTGGTTTGGTTGTGATCTGCTGGCCTATGTCATGATTGAAGAGGAAGAGGAGGAGGAAGGTGTGGATGGGTGGTGGGGTGTTGGTATTCTAAAAGACACTAAAGCCAGGGGCTGTTTGTGTTGGCTGACACCTTTCTTGCAACCATAATCCAGTCTTTCTCCAACTGGCTAACTACTTCACCCCCGCCCTCCTTCCTTTTCTTTTACCCCTCCTTCTCCAGGCAGCAAAGGCAAGCAAATTTCCCTCGTCTGTCTGATCTGTTTCAGTTTTAGTATCTTTGAGTCCTTTAAGGAAGTGCAAAACCAAACACCAACAGGAGATTTCTTTTTGTTTTTCTCTCTGCTGTATTTTATTTTTTTTGTCTCTTTTCACAGTAGATGAAACCTCACACCGGCCAGCTTCTCCCATTCAGTAAAAAATTCATTTCCTGTGTGTTGGCCTCTGTAAGGCTGTCGCCTCGTCTCATAATTATTTCAAGAACATCCATCAAGGGAAGTCAGCAATATTTAATGTGCCACCACTGGCGTCAGGGGCGCCCGATTGATTTATTGTAGAGTCCGTTTTAATGTGAACAGCTGTTTCCAGCTAAAAATAGGCCATGGGGTCGGATGAAATGACCTTGCTTTTTGAGCTCACTATACCTAACATTTGATTTAGACAAAACTGCAACACATTTGTTGTAGATAGTAAAGCTGTTACCTGGTTTCATACCTTTTATGTTTTTTTTCCCCAAAAGTTATCAAAACATTATCTAATGCAGTTTAAGGTAAGGGTGTCGATATTTCTCACACATACACACAATTTCAAATACGAGTCCTTCCCCCTTTGAAGAGCAGCCGCGTGGCTCTGGTGCTCACTCTGGACGTTTGAGGAAGGACTCTGGGAGTGGTTCAGGCGCCCTCAGCCTCGGCACTTCCCACCAGAGCGACCTTTAACCCCTGGTGCCATTAATCACTTGGCTCCTGATGGTCCTGTCCCTGGGGGGAAATCAGTCCGGGGCAAAGGATGATGGGAGGTGAGGCCTGCAGCCAATTACAGGTTGGCTCAGAGCAAGCGGCTGGACAAATCAGTGCTTCACAGAGAGATGAAGTATTCAGTAGTTCGCCTTCCGGAGGCCTCCCTGATAACATTCTATCTCCTGACAGCATTTAGCGCTGGGTTTAATGTGGGAATAAAAATTGTAATTGAGATTATATACGGGGCAGAGGTAGCGGGTTTTAGTGATCAAAAGACATGTTTTGGGCTGGTCTAATTAGAGCTGGGTGTCTCAAGGGTTAGGGGCAACAGATGTTGGACACTAAAGCTTGGCTGTGCACAGGAAGTCTCTCTCTAACTGAGAGTGTTGTAAATAAGAAGTTGTGTCAATACCAGCTTTCCTCTGGGCTTTCGCTTGAGTTCATATCAGAATTCGAAGGGTTCAGATCACCTGTTTTTCTCAGGCAACTTGCAATCTTTCTTTCTAATTTTAAAAAGGAAACCCTTTGTGTTTCTCTGCACTGTAGCGGCCTCTTCCATGAGCTCCACATAAATACACAGAATTGCATTTTGATTTGACAGCAGATGATGACAAAGGCAAAAGGCGTGAATTAAAAGCTAACTAACTGCTGGCCTGTCACTCTGGCGCCAGCGCTCCTGTGTCACATTTGTTGTTCTCTCATTGTTCACGAGCAGGCCAGTATGAAAACATGGCTTCCTGCTGACCTGCAGTTTAATTCACACATCAATAACCCCTGGCTGATCTCTGACCCCTCTAGTTGTACTAATTGTTTATTGCAGGATTGATGTCCAACGCTGCATTAGATAACTGACAAAGCACTTGCACCTTAACGCTGGATTTGTTCTGGAAATTTTACATAAACCCAGATCCAAAAAGAGGTAGTCTTTTCTGTTAATTGTTTTAGCTTTCTTGGTCACTGATGAAGCACATTATGCAGCAAACAAAATCGGAAGGCATTACCAGAGTAAAAGATTTATTTGAATGATTAATGTTTTACATATTCCCACAATATGTTTATTGGTTCATTCCTTGGTTTTTCTGTCTCAAAACATGTTCGCAAAAAGAAAATACGCATCATTTTTTTCTTTCCCATTTTAAAAGCTAAATGCAAAAATGTAATATTGAAATAATTAAAGGATCCTCTCTTTTTAGTTTTTGTTTTCGTTATTTAAATCCATAATATATAATGTTGTGGTTTTAATAAGCAGTGATGAGCTGCTTTACTCCAGAAACTGATTAGCAGAACAGTCTCAGATTAAAATCTAACCAATCAAAAACATAATTCAAGTAGAGGAAAACAAAATGAGAAAATGCAGACATGTAGTAAGGAAATAATAGGAAAAAAAGGAAACGTAAAATTATCCTTTAGACTTATGTTAACTGAACGGTTTGGGAGTTAATAATTATAGCGTTCCCGATGGGTAAAGAAATTGTCCTTAGGAAACATTTCAGCTCCTACGGTTGTAACTGATCTGATTAGTTTTTTTGGTAAGCTGTCACTTTTTGGAAGTCACTTCAGCTGGAAATCTGCAGAGCTTCCCTCAGACACTGGTAATAGCTGCCGTCATACGCCATTTTTAAAAGTGGAAAAACCCATTCTTGAATCAACGGTGCTTTGTGTCATTGTGGTGTTCCACGCATCTCTGCTATTAACTCTCTCAGGATTTTGCATTAAGTACAACATGTAAAGAAGCAACCTGCTGCAATGTTTACACGTTTTAACATATGATTTTACTTTGAAGTCAAGGTGAAGACAGGAACTGCTAAGCGGTCGCCAGTGTAGGCCTAACAGCAGCTGAGAATCAGAGAGGTGCTATTTTAGTTGACTTAAATTTCTCCAGTAACATAGTTATAGACTAAATATATACTGTAAACATTCATCAGCATCTAGTAAGACAAACGTCCACTGTGAGACGTTCACCATTGTAGTGCCATTTTAAAAAATGTATGGTGGTGGAGGTTTAGAATGCTCTGACAGAGGATCCAAAATGGTCCACTAACAAAATATTACGCACCTCTTTTATATTTTTCTTATTTTAATTCAATTTAAAACAAAAAATACACACAAAAAATAACCACTAATTTAATTATTTATCTCTTTTTGCTTTATTTTGAAAGAGGAAATCCAAAGAATAACCCATACATGGAAATCTGAGTTATTTTTTGTATGTTTGTTCCAAATTAAAAATGTAAAAAAACATTAAAACAATAACAATTAAAAAATAAATAAATTCTGGTTTCCACTTAAATTAACCTCCTTTACTCTGATAACCCTTAATAAATTTCAGTGCAAGTAATTACTGCAGGGGTCTTTCCGGATATTGACTTTGTGGTGCTTCCTGTAAATGTCCTCAATTCCTGGAAGTTGGGCCTCAGTTATGTTCTGAGAGTTTTCACCAACTTCCAGCTTCCAAACTGCAACAGACCAACTCTGCATACCACGCTGTAGTAAAGAAGATTTGAATGCTCTCAATTTTGCAGTGGCAGAAGTTAACCAGTATTCCTGAAGGGAGTCAATTTTTTTGTCCTCAGTCGTCTGGAAAAAGCCCTTTTGACCAATTTGAAGCAGTGAGATGTCTCATGTAAGATGGTGACCCCAAGATGTTTGAAGTTGGACAAACTAATGTTGCTGTGGCCGAGTCATCAATTTCCTAGATGAGGCCAATCATTGCTTTTGATGTTGAACTAGATGCAAGTGAAAATTAAGCAGAGGAAGGGACTGAGCACACAGCCCTGTGGTACACCAGCAGGAACAATAATGGTCTAACCAAGGGATGTCCAAGCTCTGTTCTAGAAAGCTACTATCAGGCACGTTTTAGATGTACCCCCTCTCTACACATCTAGATCAAATGTGTAAATTCCTTCATCAGCTGGTCATTCAGCTGTACATGGGAGTGGTAATGAGCTCATTCAGTTTACATTGGCTTAAGATGCAGCTCATGAGAATCTGGACTTGGTCAGCCATGGCCCAATCAAACACAGTACAATTTATGAGAAACCAGTCGTAGATATGAACTTCTGGAACCCAGATCTGTGAGTTTGATGGTTTACTTAGAATTAGGGGTGGAACGGTTCACAAAATTCACGGTTCAGTTCGGTTCACGGTTTCGTGGTCACGGTTTTCGGTTCGGTTCGGTATATGTTGATTGTTAGCCTGACATGTTGGTCGTGTTGCTGTTAGCATAAACAAAACGTGTTGCACAATGCTTGCACACTGTTGCACTTTTATCCACAGCTTTCTTTCCGCCGTCATCGTAGGTCACTCTAAATGCAAAGTGGTTCCATACAGCAGACCTATAAAGTGCTGCTGGCGCGTCTTCCAACTCCTGTTCTTTCCCACTCGCCATACCCACACAATTCTCCACAACAACTGATTTTTTTCTGCTACACCCACCTGCGTTGCTTCGCTTCTTCTTCTTCTTGTTTACTACTGTTGGTTGGCTTTGGTCGCAGTACCGCCACCTTCTGCTCTGGAGTGTAAACGCTTCGCCTATGAGAAAAAGGAGCAGGGCATGAACCGAACGCAACACACGCAGACCGAACCGAGACAGTCAAATCGAACGGTTCGGACGGTTTTCATAAACCGTTCCATCCCTACTTCGAATACACACAACATTGGGGTTTTGCCACAACGGTATGTCTAAAAACGTCTCATAACTTCTGCAAGGCATTTTCTTGCCAATGCTTTTTCTTAATTTTTTTGCACCTTTACTCTCTTGTTTGTTTGAAAAAATAAACTCCATCAACTATTTCCAAAGGAGTCTAATGCAGCTCCTTATTGGATGTTAGTTTGTTTCCCAAACACGGACTGAAACTTGTTCAGAGCGTCAGCGTCACTTTCATGATCTCCAATCCACAGGACTATGTGCTGACCGTGGCCTCTTCACATGGCTTAAAGGCACTAATTTAAGAGAATGAATCAGGGCTAATCTCTCTGGCCTGATCATGCTGCTATTTTATAAAGTCATTAATGACTCCAGGTTAAAGGCAGCCCGGGGGGGGGATTGGCAGGAATTACCTATGATGGCAGATCTGTACATCTCCCATGCATTGGGTCTTGCTCTTACTCAGAGTGGTGTGGATTTACTCGGCACAATCCTCTAAATAAGCTTCATTATACCAGCCTATCATGAAGCTAGCTCCCCCCTATCCTCTGCTTCTTAAGGATAAGCAGGTTGTCACAATCCCAACTCCCCTCCTCCCATTTAATGCTTAGACTATTGCACATTGCACTTTGATTTGATTCCGTCACATATGGGAAGCAGCAGGTGCTCCTTCTCCTCCTCGTTTTCCCACTGCACACGTTTCCCGAGAGCTTCGCTGCAGATAAGCTGTTGACAAGATTAATGCATCTATATCAAAAGTCTCGAGCAGCTTTGCTTTGTGTTTGTGAATCCCCTTTTCCAGGTCAAGCCAGATTGCCGTAACGGGGCTAATTTGTTTTCAACCCAATTTTTATGGACGTGTGGGCAGCTTGCTCACCATCTATCAGATCAGAGTTTAGAGGTTAACTATAATCAATGTTTTAGCATTCATTGTTTGATGAATTAATGTCCAATGATTCAAATTTTTCTGTCTTTGGAATAATCCTAAATTTTTTCTAAACCGTTTACTGTCCCTCAAGATACTGAAGAGCACGTTAATATTTGTTGCTTTACTGATATTATCTGTTTATTATGTTTTCTGTAGGAACCCCAGTCAATCGTATTCCCATCATGGCGAAACAGGTCCTGGATCTGTATATGCTCTACAAGCTGGTAACAGAGAAGGGAGGCCTTGTGGAAGTTATCAACAAGAAGATCTGGAGAGAAATCACCAAGGGACTCAACCTGCCCACATCCATCACCAGTGCTGCTTTCACTCTGCGCACACAGTGAGTCTTTGTCTGTTTGGAAAGGAAACAAATTATATTAATCTGCTGAAACCAGGTTAAGAATGTCAAGCCAGTAACCTTCAAACTGGAAGCAACGCCTTTCTCATGTATGCTTGCGGTATTAGGTTGTGCTCACATTTGTTGCACATGCAACTGTCCGTGCAGAAAACAGAAGGAGCCGTACTTGGCCTTGAGCTACAAACAATTTTGGTTTTGTTGGTAATCATAGAGGTTATTACTTTCATAATTGCAATTCTGCTGTGTAAATGTAGATGTGATACGAAGCGTATTAGCGACACTAGGCATCTAGGGAATAACACGTAATTCTGCTTGCTCAGATAAAACATATGAATTAAATCAAAGCATGTATTTGAACAAGCATAACTTTTTTTTATCATCTTAGCATTAAAGGTGACCTAATTTGTGCAAATTCAACTTGCTGCTTAGTGCTAGGAGCTGCTTGGACTTTCTCTGCAATAACAAAAAACTTTAAGAAATTAACATTGTTAGAATTAATAACATGAGAATTTAAGCTACATGTTTTTTTAAACCACCATTGAATATTCTTAATTGAAGTTTAGCAAAATACTATAAAATCAGAATTTTGTAAAATGGGTACATGTGTAAAGAAACACTCATACAAGCAGTTTCAACTAAAACAGTCGTACGTAAACTATGCAGATTGGAAGCTTTTATCTCTTTGCTGATGGAGAAATTGCGAGGAAGTAAACTGCCTGTGATTGGCTACTCCTAAGGAAATCCTGCCCTTTAAGACATTGTTTTCCTTCTAGTTGTAGCCATTGCTACCTGATCCGCACTAGTAGCACGAACTGTACCACAAGCTCATTAAAGACTGAAATTAAGTTGTGTTTTTTTCCCTCATTAATTAAAATAAGCGTGCTAAATTAGAAAGTGTAAAAAATTGATAATTTATTTTCTGAGAGAATAAAAGTGTTTACATCCTTTCTGTTTTATCACTGATCTGTTCCCGATCTGTCCAGAAATGGGATCCTACCGTACTTCCGGCAGCTAATCGGGTTTGGATTTTTACATAAATTTACTAGGGTTTAATTAATGTTTTACTTTTATGGTATATAGAGCATTATTAAATGAAAGATGCAACTAAAATATAGATAATTATGGTATAATTATACTTTGCCAGACTGTTCTGATTATGTCCGATGATGATGATAGACAAGCAGTTTAACAGGGAGAATATAGAACGGATCTAAATCTCGTTTAAAAGTTGTTAGAGTAATTGCCCAGTAATTGCATCATTTATTTAATTTCCCTGTGGGATCAATAATGTATTTTTTTAATTGTAATTGAATTAATAGTGACCTCATTGAAAGTCAGGTTGTACATGTGGGAATGAACTGATGGTACAGATCGTGCTTCCGGTACAGATTGGGTAGTGAGACCTATTAATGTAGCAACGCATTCATAAAGAGTTCTTTTAAAGAGTTAAAAACTTGCTAAGTGTAGTCATAATTTAATAACTTTATTGCAGTCGCAAATGTGTTCTGACACTAGTAGCAATATGCTTTAAATCCTAAATGTTGAATTTTGAACTTGATATGAGCTAGGCTAATGTTAGCTTCTCTGTTCCCAACAACCTCAGTAAGTTGTTACATTCATGTTGATTTTGCACAGTTTCTATCTTATTCATATAAATAACATGCCGCAGTCATTCTGCACATCTCTGATGTTGCTGCTATTATCAAATATCAATTACTGCAAAAATGTCCATAGCTGTATATTGGTTATTTAATCCCCAGGTGCACAATTTTTATACTGTTAAAACACTTTACATCACAGTATTTTATTTATCATTTCACTCTTCACTATTATGTTATTCTTATAGATTTTTCTAAGGTCCACATTTGTGTGACTAATTGTTTCTATAATCTTCTTGCTGCTGTAAACACCAGAATTCCCCCATTGTGGGAAAATAAAGTTTTTTTTGTTCTATTCTGTTAATATTGAGAAACTGAGGCTCAGACATTTACATTTCTAATCAGTTTTCAGCCACTGTTAAACATTTTTTCTTTTTTGTCCAGCTTTGTTGTTTACAACATTTTCATTTGATAACAGAGAGGGATGCTGCATTCCAAGTCAGAATTCTACTCTTGAAGAGAACTCTTGTTAGCCTGAAGATGCTTTGCTAAAACTACTAGTCAAAACTATGAAGAAAACAGAAGTGGGATTTCCTGAAAAGTTTTCAATCACAGGCAGTTTAGTTTCTCAGGTTAGTTCCAGATCCAAACCACAGTAGGAGAGAATCTAAAGTAGCATAAAAAGCAAACACCAGTTTTGAAGAGGAAGTTATGATTGGGATATATTGGGGGCCTCATTGTATTAAATATGCACGAATAGTTTATTAAAAAAAAATGCTTGTATCATTTTTCATTACTTGTGCATTTTTGGCAGAATTTAACTTCATTAAATACTGTAAAAATACTTTGCTGCACTTTTGCTTGAGCTGCTATCAGAGGTGGGTGTACTTAAGCAAAAGTAGCACAACTTCTTGATATTTTTACTCAAGTAAAAGTAAAAAGTAGCCTTGGAAAAAACTGCTTCTAAAAATGCTGCTCAAGTAATGAGTAACATATACCTACTACCACTGATCAAGAAACGTACATAACCAATATGTACAGTATGTAATAATAGATTCAATTACAGTATACTGTTTACTGTATTTTCACTCAACGTCCAAATGACTCGGCAGACTCAGCAGATGGAAAGTAACATTTAACTGATCAACCTTGAATACAAAAATATATAAATTCTGTCTCTCAATGGTGTATATCTGTTAAAACAGGCTTGTTTTCATCAGGTGAAGTTACAGATAATAGATAGAGTATCCACAAGTTTACTCAAGTAAGAGTAATAATACTTTATCATATTTTTACTTAAGTAAAAGTAAAAAGTACTATGGTGTAAAGCTACTCCGAAAAGTACATTTTTTTTCTTCCAAAAAAGTTACTCAAGTAAATATAATTAGGTAAATGTAACTAGTTACTACCGACCTCTGGCTGCTATGCCTTTTTTTTTGGTCTAACAAATCAGTGTAACCAAAATATTTGCTTTTTGACAACTGTTTTTTCGTGAGCTAGTGTTTCAAATTCAGCTAGATATTAAAGAATATCTCTACTGTGTAGTCCCTGGAGCTTTTATCTGTCTTATTTATTGTACAATCTAACTCTGATATAGACACTTTACTGAGTTTATCAGCTAAATTCAGCACGGTCTCACTGTGCATCCTTACTCTCACATGGATCATGTTTAGTTCCCACTTCCAACAACTAAATGGTGTAAAAGCACATTTTATGGTAACCTTAGTAACAGAGGCAGATGGATAAACCAACATTTATGTTATACATAAACCACGCTGGCTGTATTTAGACTGGAACTGGTATGAAACCAATTAGCTTCTTCTGTCCAGAAGAGGTTAATTAAAGGTCCTGTTCAAACCCAGTAAACGGCTCTGTATAAACCCTGCTTGAGTATATGCATGTTTGTGTGTTTATATGAGTACAAATGGGAAAATGAACTCCAGTCTTAGTGTTTATTTGCATCTTCATCACATTCCATCACACCTAGAGCTCATTGATCCTTGTGATCAATTGATGTCATTTGAGTCGGTCACTAAGTTGAGGTTGGACTAAACCTCATTTATTTTTGATTCTTTTCTTTGTGGAAACTCGTCAGTTCAAGCAGAACCTCTTTATCCTCTCCAACAGTAGATATTCTCTGAGACCCCTCATGTATTTTTTATGCTGTCAGGTTGTTATTTTTTCATTGCCCCCCTGCTCTACCACGTAGATGCAGCTGCTTTTGCTTTTTATCGATCCATTAGTGCAGATATTCCACCAATACGAAGTGAGTGGGCATTTTCCAGGGGTTCCTTTTACGGATGGAAACATACCTAGCATACATCTAGAGCTGTTGGGGTGTGATCCAACTGGTTTCCCCTTCAAACAACATTATTGTACCAGATGTTGCAATAAATTCAGTTGTTCTGGGAAATAAAATCACACTTCATCAGAAACAGAGTAGGGAGCAGATGGTGAAGAAATTAGGAAAGAAAAGTGCCAATGTGGGAACTTTTTAAAGATTGATAGCAGAATAGGTGATTTTCCTTTTAATATTTCTTTTTAAATCCCTTCTTTGATTTAGATTATCTAATAGGGGGTTAGAAAAACACAGTTGATCCACATGTGGAGGTTTTTACTCCAGGATAAAGAAGCTGGACCTGGATCTAAATACAATGCTGGACAGGAAATTTCTTAAGACTGGAGTGAAGTTCTTCATCTAAAGCAAGGCTTTAAGATGTATCTTTAAACCCTTATTGATTACATTTAATTCAGTCTGTTTATACAACAACAATCTCAAGGCTGAACAATACAGAAAACCCAAATCAACTAATCTAAATCAGTTTCCAAATCGAGCTTGTGCATTACATTTAATCCAGTTAATAAACAGTTTAGTCAAAAACAAGTTATTATTCAAATTATTTTAATCGTTTCCCATCAGAGATTGCATCGAGTCATTGCCTTGCAGCTTTCACTCCTCCGGGATGAGCATGCAGCAACAGTCGATATGTGGTTGTATAGTTTAATTTTGCCACAATCCTTCATTCAGACAATGCAAGTAGCAGCAGTAAAAAGGAAATCTCTCTTTTAACAGGAAGAAACCTCCAGTTTCCAGTGATAACAGCATTCTGCTACAGCTGACTATGGGTTTTGAAGACAAAAAGCACATAGCCGTACTGATCCAGGACATACTTTCTTTGCTAAAATAAAATCTTAATGGCAGGATTATCTCTTTTTTTCAAAACACAGCTTTAAAATCCAGTTAGTTAGCGAGTTAACTGTTAAAAGCTCAGCCATTGGCTACAACTTAGAGAGAAGCAGAGTTAAACATTGAATTTGCATCATTAGGTGCATCATCTCTTAAACAAGAATATTAAGTTGCTTCCGGCAGTATGTTAGCCAGAGGTTATATTGGAATGGTGCCAGTTGCTAAACCATAAATGGCTTTTATGAAGAGAAAACAGAAAACAAACATTTATTTAAAAGTTTATATATGATCAAATAATGCTAAATGGAAGAGCAGTAGGAGAATAGAGCAGAGTGAGAAAAATGGTAAGCATGTCCTCCAGCAGCCTAAGCCTATAGCAGCATGACTAGAGACAGGGCTCAGGACAACTTATGTCACTCTAAGTCACAGTCCTCCAGTCTGATAGAGCTTGATCTACATTGTAAAGCTGGTGGAGACTTTCTCCTAAAGATGCATAGCTGACATAGCAGGAGGAGTCTTTATTAGGTTATGTTCTTCATTGGAATCACAGATTCTAGTGTCATTTTAGATGTTTGCGGTTGAAATGTGACAAACTTAGGAAAATGGTTCAAGAGATACAAATATTTTTAGCTAAAAATGGTTTTATGAACTGTTTGATTTTTTTTCTCCTCTAAAGAAACATTTGAAAAAAATCTATTAAAGGAAAAATGTATGATTCTTAAGTTCCTTAGTCTTGTCAGACATTCTTTAAAAATATGCTTGCTTTCCAAACACCTTTCATACATGAGTGCATTTTTTTACATACTTTGATGGTTTGATTCATTTTTTACTCAGCCTAACATTGTTTTTACGTTTTTATTTTAAGGTACATGAAATACCTGTACCCGTACGAGTGCGAGAGGAAAGGTCTCAGCTCCCCGGGTGAGCTGCAAGCAGCCATCGACAGTAACCGACGCGAGGGCCGTCGTCCTAGCTACAGCAGCAGCCTCTTCCGCTTCTCACCCTCTCCAAGCACGGCTCCCCACATCCTCTCTCCGCCCAAGATGCATCTGGCAGGCCTTGGTGCTGGGACCTCTGTGGCCATCAACGGCCTTCAGGCTTCTCCAGGAACCTCTCTGAAGAAAGGTTGGCATTTTCAACCTACACTGAATAGCAATTCATGCCTTTTTGTATTCAGAAGTGTAATAATGTTAGTTTAAATGCATACATTTAAAAACTGCATGTTGGAGAACTAAAGGAAATGGTATAAAAATAAAAGTTTTTGGATTAGAAGCTTC
The DNA here is from genome assembly GCF_016077235.1 of Cyprinodon tularosa. Taxonomy (NCBI): domain Eukaryota; kingdom Metazoa; phylum Chordata; class Actinopteri; order Cyprinodontiformes; family Cyprinodontidae; genus Cyprinodon; species Cyprinodon tularosa. The sequence continues at coordinate 834,988 of NW_024039319.1, forward strand.
CTTTCTTGGCTTACCTCAAAGCAAATGGGCAGTTTTTACATGCAAGTAACTGCTGGAAGGGAAAAATACACCTAACATCAATTAGGACTTTATAGGTTGGGTAAATTACTACTTGGGAGAGTCTAGCTGCTTTGATGTGGACATAAGGGGTTGTTGCTCTAGATGTCTAATGCTGAGATGTTGCCTAGTGATAGAGAAATACTGCCCCCTGTCGCTGTATTCAACAACTGCATCTAAGACAAAGCTGAATAGAAAATGTCTGTAAGGACATTCCCTTAAAACTGTTCAAATTTACCCTGAACCATTCTAAGGTCTTGCTTCTTCTTGGCCGATAAAAGTTTGTTGGAATTTCTACATTTTAGGTTGTACTGTTAGATTTCAGGTTTTTGCAAAGCTTTGACCTTCTAACAGAGAATGCTTAGGTAGTAAAAAGAGCTTGCTTACTACAGGAACAGCAGCTCTAACACTAAAGCACATCCAAGCCTGACAGCCACCATAATGGACAGGTGTAATGAGGTGTTGATGTGCTGTTGAGGTTTTGGCAAGCATGAGGCTTTGCAGTGAAGCCGAGAAGAACCTTCTGTTCAGAACCCAGTGCTGCAAACCTTCCAAACAAGATGCAATTATTCTGGTATTTTTAATCATTCCTGTAATACACTTTAGTTGAGTTATTCTTACTGCAACCTATAGAGTCTGCACAAAAAAATAAATAAGAAATGTAGTTCTTCTTGAAGTATTTTCATTTTTCCTTGACTTGAGCAGGGACGACTTTTTGCCAGTGGAATGAAATGATTTACATTCAAAATAATAAAATAGAAACTCCACCGTCTTATTTCAAGTGTTTAACATCAAATCGGTTTATTTGAAGGGCCAACATGTTCATTGAACAGGCACACACTTACCCGACCAAATTAAGAGCAATTTAAATCAACCATCATGTCTAAAAAGCAGTATACGGTAGTTGTCCTAATTTTCTCCTTGTTTAATTTTTCCATTGTGTTGCTTTCCAATCTTTCAACTCCTACTGAGAAAAACAGACATTAAATACCCTCATGTTCTTTATGTTTTTTCAATTTTATCATCTCGCTGAGCATTCGAAAGTCTGAATTTGGTGAAATTTTGTTTGGATATCTCTACCCCACGAAATTAGCAGCTAAAAATTCCCATTGATTATAAATGGCTTAATAACCGTTCAGATTATCGGACATCAGTAAATTCTTCTCTGAGGCGTAGATGAGCATAAACAAGCAAAACTGAATATATTGTTGTCATATTTAAGTGTCTCCGTATCGTGTATCACCCTGTACACGTGCATGTGATTTTGTCAGGACATGTTTGTGTGGTCTATCCAGGTGTTTAAGACTCTTAACATTTCTGCCCGAGGCTACAGGAGCCCCCTCCTATTTAATGATAAATAAGCTGGTTCCCACACAGGGGAGGCCACTTTATGAACTTTGAAGCTTGTGTTCCACATTAAGAGGACTCCTGTTGATAACTGTCATTATGCTGTTGTTTTATCTGATGCCGCTTGGCCTTGGTGGGAATGTGAGTCTGTTGTTGACCTTTAACAGTGTCTGTGGTTTGACTTAAGTGCTGGTTTGAAAACGGTACTTCAGTGTCTTATAGTCAGGATAAAGTAGCAGCTGATCTAAAAGAAGGATTCGATCAGTTTATTATTAATTGAAATTATTTTAAAGCAAAGTGAGTAAAGTCTGATTTTATTCAGGATATTTTGTGACGTTTGTCGATTTGCAGAACAAAAACCTCCTGCATTTACCTTGGATTTCAGCTTCACAAACTGAATTATTATCGGCTGTTAAGTTTTTGTCATTTTTATCTCCGCTTCTTTTTTCTTTAGAAGACCTGACTCCTGCAATGATGGCAGGGAGACCCCCCATGGCGCTGTCTCTGGGTCAGCAGCAGGTGGCCGGTTTGGCCAGAGCCGCCACACTGGAGCAGCTCAGAGAAAAGCTGGAGACCAGCGGAGGGGGAGAGGGGCCAGAGAGAAAGATGGCCCGCCTGGCAGAGGAGCAGCAGCGTCTCATGCAGCAGGCTTTCCAACATAACTTCTTGGCTATGGCTTCCCAAATGCCCATGAACCTGCGCTTGGGAGCCCCCACCATCGCCACCAGAGGTCAGCGTTTCCAAGGTTGATAAGGAACAGTTCAAACACATACATTACATGATATAAATGCTGACTTTGAATTTTGTTGAAGGACACTATAAGAATGCAATGCACTCGTGGACCAACACGTACCCCTATTGGTCCACGAGTGCATTGCAAGGGGTACATGAAAATATTTTATTTCTTAGGTAGTAAAATAAATAGGGCTGGGATCTTGCTTTCTGAGGACCCAATTGAAAATTTTAAAAATGGAAAAAAAAAGCCACTTAGGAGTTTTAAACTGGAGCCCAACTCAAATCGTTTTGGCATGAAAAGTAAGATTTTCAGTTGATGGCTTAAAAATCCTTCAAATGGAAGAATTATTTTCTTCCTTTTGGAGAAATTAAACCACATATTTTTTTATTTTAGGTCCATCTCTGTTTCTGCTGGAAAAATTATCTATTTTCGCCAGCAACTAGTCCATCTAGTCCTTATTCCTACTAATTTTTAGACAATTTACAAACAAATGACATGTAGAATTTGTGTGACGTAGGAAAGGAAAATTAATTTCCCATTGTGTTTTTTGCCCATAGTGACATTGCACCTGCAGCGTGATGTGCCATGTCCAGCTCAAATCAGTAAATCAGATTATTCATAAATCTTAAATGACCTGTACTTATAAAGTGCTTTTTTAAAGTTAGAGGACTTGACCAAAGTGCTTTACACTACATTCAGTCTTTCACCCTTTGATTCAAACACTGATGGAGGCAAACTACATTTGCCACGGCTGCCCTGGGGCTCACTGACAGGCAGGCGTTCTGATTTAATTCTTCTGAGCAATAGACATCAGGTTTATTTTGACTCAATCTAAAAGATCTGTAAGGATATTTTAAGTGAACCCTGCAAAAAAAAAAAAAGGTTGGTTTGATCTTTTCTAATCTAATGTTGGGAATGAAATGATAGAAATGTTTTGTAAAATAATCTGCCCTTCTGTGTCTGTTTAGAAGAGAAGCAGCAGGACATGTCACTGAGCATCTCTACCAATGGCAGTGCTAGCATCACTGTATCTGTAGAGGTTAATGGCACAATCTATTCAGGTTTGTATGAAGAAAATATCAACTTTTTACCCTGCTAGCCATAAAAAACAGATAACTAAGACATTTCTGGCTTCCTCTCAGGAACCCTTTTTGCCCAGAAGTCCGGTGCTGCACCAGGGACTGTTGTCGCTGCTAGCGCTGCCTCGTCATCCCCTGCTGGAACCAGCACAAGCTTTGGCTTCTCTGCTCCCCAGGCTCAGACCCTCAGCCCCACACCCTCTTCCACCTGCTCCTCCAAGGGCTCTGGCTCCGCTGAGCTGGCCCCCAGCGGGTCCCCCTAACTCAAGCTTTCTTCCGCTTCCTGGACCGGTTTTCCCCAGCAAGGCCTCAGCATAAATAGTTCAACGAGAAACCGATAAGAATAAGAAAACTGTTGCACAACAAATACCTCAACAACCCTGTCAACCTTTTGGCTGTCCAGTAATGAGCATAGAGCGTCAGAATATCACAAACACACACGATTCTCTGCATTTAATCCACCACACAGATAGATAAACACATCATTTCTACACTTTTTAATCCTAGTGTAGATGCTAAACACAATCAGCTCAGCCAAAACCCGCTGACAGGCGTATTCACAACTGAACTTGAAAAGTTTTACCTTTGGGACATTTTGTTTGTTCGTTGCCATTTTGTTGTCCTTTTTTGATTTTGTGTCGTTTTTTTTTTAGAATGATTTTTGTTTTCAGTTTTTTTCTCTTTTTACGTACCTCAAATCAAGTAACCTGCAGTGGTGTCTTTACCTCAGGAGCTGTAGAATATTTAACCTGAATCAACTTTATTTTTGTATTTTCTTTGAACGTGTTGCAATCAGGGGAAGTCGGGTAAACTCTCACCACAACAACCTCATTTTACAGAGCCTTGACCTCACAGCAATAGGCCTCCAACCCAGGCCATTCTGCTCTCTAACACACTGTAGCCTCGGACTGATGATGCTGTGGATCGGCAGATTAAATACCTCATCTCACAACCACTCTCGTTAGAAAGCCTTTAAGCATTAACCTATGTAGGAGCATCTCATTCAGTTCAAATATCCTTGAAAAATCATTTATGTTATTTAATTTAACTTGCATATTTCAAGCATTTATGTCTGTGCATTTAATTATTATGGCTAACGACTAATGGAATAAACTAAAATTTCAGTTCGTCTGAAAATTGAATATTACAGAAAACCAATTAAAATTGATCTCTAAACAGCAGGAGTGCTCAGTGGTTAAATTTCCTTTTGCATGAGTTAGTATTTTAATGATCAGCTTTTTTTATTATCCAAGGACGTCATCATAGAGCAAAGCCTTTACAATCCGAAGAGCGTTTTTGCCTTCAGTCCAGCTAAGTAAAACGTATTTAAGACCTTTAAAAAAAGACAGAATGGTTATGGATAAATTAATTGTCTGAAACATAATTTTATTTCTATTTTTAAGGTTTAAAAATGAAAAAAACGCTTTCATAAAAATAGGTTATCAATTAATAAGACAGGGATATTTTTGGGAAGTTATATTGGACGGAAAAGGTTTTTTTATTTACTTTATATCCAAAACTATTAGCTGGGTTTTGATATTTTTCTGACAGTGATTGTGAGCCTCCTGCGTCTCTTGGGCTGCAGGTTGCAGACGGCTGTCTGAAAGGTCCTCAGTGCAGTTTAGGACAGGCAGTTTGGATGCTGAAGTGATAAAACATTCAATAAAGGAAGTATTGGTACTAAAGGTGCTGAGAAAAGCCTGGATAAAACTTGAGATCAGCATCTCTGTAAGCTTGTTAGCAGAGGTAGCACTTGTTGGCAATGTCCTGAATCCATCTGTGTGGCAGACCTTA